>NW_028119993.1:0-180579 GCF_965119305.1 Pelophylax lessonae
TATTCCTGAGGCCACTAATGTACCAAGTGATTGCCTGCACTCCTGATTTCAGCAATGTACCAAGTGATGACCTAAAATTCCTGACTCCAGCAATGTACCAAGTGATGCCCATTATTCCTGATTTTAGCCATTGGCCAGGTAATCCCCTGTACTCCTGACTCCGGTAATGTACCAAGTGATGCCCTGTACTCCTGACTCTGGTAATGTACCAAGTGATGTCCTGTACTCCTGACTCTGGTAATGTACCAAGTGATGCCCTGTACCCCTGACACCAGTAATGTACCATGTGATGCCCTGCTCCTGACTCCGGTAATGTATCAAGTGATGCCCTGTACTCCTTATACCAGTAATGTACCAAGTGATGCCCTGTAATCCTGACTCCAGTAATGTACCAAGTGATGCCCTGTACTCCTGAATCTGGTAATGCACCAAGTGATGCCCTGTACTCCTGACTCCGGTAATGTACCAAGTGATGCCCTGTACTCCTGACACCGGTAATGTACCAAGTGATGCCCTGTACTCCTAACTCTGGTAATGTACCAAGTGATGCCCTGTAGTCCCGACTCTGGTAATGTACCAAGTGATGCCCTGTACTCCTGACACTGGTAATGTACCAAGTGATGCCCTGTACTCCTGACTCCGGTAATGTACCAAGTGATGCCCTGTTCTCCTGACTCCGGTAATGTACCAAGCGATGCCCTGTACTCCTGACTCCAGTAATGTACCAAGTGATGCCCTGTACTCCTGACTCCGGTAATGTACCAAGTGATGCCCTGTACTCCTGACTCTGGTAATGTACCAAGTGATGTCCTGTACTCCTGACTCTGGTAATGTACCAAGTGATGCCCTGTACCCCTGACACCAGTAATGTACCATGTGATGCCCTGCTCCTGACTCCGGTAATGTATCAAGTGATGCCCTGTACTCCTTATACCAGTAATGTACCAAGTGATGCCCTGTAATCCTGACTCCAGTAATGTACCAAGTGATGCCCTGTACTCCTGAATCTGGTAATGCACCAAGTGATGCCCTGTACTCCTGACACCGGTAATGTACCAAGTGATGCCCTGTACTCCTGACTCTGGTAATGTACCAAGTGATGCCCTATACTCCTGACTCCAGTAATGTACCAAGAGATGCCCTGTACTCCTGACTCCGGTAATGTAACAAGTGATGCCCTGTTCTCCTGACTCCAGTAATGTACCAAGCGATGCCCTGTACTCCTGACTCCAGTAATGTACCAAGTGATGCCCTGTACTCCTGACTCCAGTAATGTACAAAGTGATGCCCTGTACTCCTGACACCGGTAATGTACCAAGTGATGCCCTGTACTCCTGACCCCAGTAATGTACCAAGCGATGCCCTGTACACCTGACTCCAGTAATGTACCAAGTGATGTCCTGTACACCTGACTCCAGTAATGTACCAAGTGATGTCCTGTACTCCTGACTCCGGTAATGTACCTAGTGATGAAATGCCACCCATTCCTATCTCAAAAGCCACTGGCCAAAGTAAAAAAAACAAGATAAAAAGTGCATTAACCTATCAAAACCAACCAGAATACAACTGTTGCGGCTCCCATCAAACTAATATGCTGAAATCTGAAAATCAAAACCTGTTTAGCTAACTGCTCATCACTTTTATGTCCAAATTCTGTAAGTCTCCTTCCTCATCCTCAGATTGATAAATCAGAAATAATTACAGAGTAAGGCATTATTTCAAATTAGCTATCCTGAAGCAGCATAATTCTAAAATAAGCCTGGACAGGGAGAGAAGGAGTTGTGAATCCCCTGAATAGCCTTCCTGCAGAGGTGGTAACATAGTGATCATCAGTTACTTACGAAGGAGATGGGTGCTTCTCTGTCTGGGTGACTGGCATGTCAAGCCAGGCTAACTCTAAGTATACATGTGGAGGGGAGATGTAGAATCCTTCCTGAGCAGACAAGACCCCAAGCTGTGAAGAGTCTCCTACACAGAGAGATGGGAAAGCCGGACCACTCGCACTCCCTCCCTCCTTCCTCTCTGGATTTGCATAGAGTCAGCTTGTAAGGGGGGGACCAGACACATAATTGGAGATGCACACACATTGGTCTGTAGGGAAATATTAAGCAGTTTAACAGTAATAATAATTATAGTGTGCAAATTAAGAGGCCAGATCCATCCCCCAACGTGTAAACTGTGTGATGGATTGTTTAGTACACAATTTAATGGCACTTAGACAGAAAAAAAGAAGAGTAGAATGTCACATGGAATGTCTCCAACCCATTTATTTTTCACAGACTTTATTGAATGCAGTGGGCTGTAATTTGGAAGAACAGAAAAGCTGGCCATATACCATTAGAGTTTTGCTTAAACATTTGAATTTTTAGAACATTGTTTGATTTTCTAATAAATAATGGGGTCAAACTAAAGATTGTTTTTGATCACAGTGATGAAAAAAAGGATGGAGATTCTTACTTGAATGAAGGAAGTTCTTTAGCTGGTCATAGATGGATTGTTTGACCATTAGATTCTAGAATGGATTCTTCCATCCACACACAAGCAAGGTGGATAGAGGAATCCTCCCCACTGCACTATTGTATTTTGACAGCAAGGGCTCCTCCACTATCAGTATACACTGATCAGTGCTGTTCAAAATGAAAATATTACAGGTTTTCTGTGGTAATGGCTATAGATCAGGGGTGGGGAACCTACGGCCCGCGGGCCGATACGGCCCACAAAGTCATCTGATCTGGCCCCCTGTTCTAGGTGACCAGACGTCCCCGGACTGAGGATGGCCAATCCTGGGCGGGGGGCGCCAAGAGCCGGCCCTACCATTGGGCTGCCTCCAGAGGGGAAGTGGAGGGTGAGCGCCTCCTGATTACAAAGAGCAGGGTTCTTCTCCTTACCTGGCGCGGCCACTGTCATACGAAGTCACGCCTCCTACCTATGATAGACAGCACAGTGGTGACGTCTATCATAGGAGTCGGTCCAGGAGGCGTGACTTCGTATGAGAGCGCCCGCGCCAGGGAAGCAGAAGAACCCTGCTCTTTGTAATCAGGAGGCACTCTAATTCACTGGCACGAATCACTCTGCATTAAGGGGGGGGCACTAATCACTCTGCATTGATGGGGGCACTAATCACTGTGCATTAAGGGCGGCACTAATCACTCTGCATTGATGGGGGCACTAATCACTCTGCATTAAGGGGGGCACTAATCACTCTGCATTTAGGGGGGCACTAATCATTCTGCATTAAGGGGGGCTCTAATCACTCTGCATTGATGGGGGCACTAATCACTCTGCATTGATGGGGGCACTAATCACTCTGCATTGATGGGGTCACTAATTACTCTGCATTGAGGGGGGGGACTAATCACTCTGCATTAAGAGGGGCACTAATCACTCTGCATTGAGGGGGGCACTAATCACTCTGCATTGAGGGGGGCACTCATCACTCTGCATTGAGGGGGGCACTCATCACTCTGCATTAAGGTGGGCACTAATCACTCTGCATTAAGGGGGGACTAATCACTCTGCATTGATGGGGGCACTAATTACTCTGCATTAAAGGGGCACTAATCACTCTCAATTGATGGGGACACCAATCACTCTGCATTAAGGGGGGCACTAATCACTCTGCATTGATGGGGCACTAATCACTCTGCATTAAGGGGGCACTAATATCCAGCAGTACCAGCCAGAGCCAGCAATACCCACAGCAGAACCAGCAGTACCCACAGCAGTACCAGCCAGAGCCAGCAGTACCCACAATAGAATCAGCAATACCCACAACAGTACCAGCCAGCAGTACATACAGCACAGTACCAGCTAGCAGTACCCACAGCAATATTAGCCAGCAGTACCCACAGCAGTACCAGCCTGAGCCAGCAGTAGCCACAGCAGTACCAGCCAGCAGTACCTACAGCACAGTACCAGCCTGAGCCAGCAGTACCCACAGCAGTACCAGCCTGAACCAGCAGTACCTACAGCAGTACCAGCCTGAGCCAGCAGTACCTACAGCAGTACCAGCCTGAGCCAGAAGTACCAGCCAGCAGTACCCACAGCACAGTACCAGCCTGAGCCAGCAGTACCCACAGCATTACCAGCCAGCTGTAACGCTCCTGCGTTTCATGTATGGTGTGGATTTTCAGCTGCAGAAATATTCCACTTCAGTAGTCATGTAAGAGAAACGCTGAGATACCATTCCCAACCCTCAATGACTCATCATGTGTGGAAGGTCTTAATTCAGCTAGTAAATACACACACTCAACAATATGTTTCCTAGAGTGACTTATGTATATAGTAACACAGTGATGATAGACTGAAGAGACAGGTTGGGTGGAGATGGTAGATGACAGACACTTGAAGGTAAGATAGTAGCAGATGGATGCAGATAGGTTTAGCAATCATGTATGGTAGCAGATGACAGAGTAGTAGGTGGACATACAAGAGAGATCAACCCAGTGCAGGAATAGGTAGCAGTAGTCTCAAGAGCTAGCAATCTAGATATGCAGATGTGATAACAGTCTTTACTATGCAGAGCTAGATAGTGTAAGCTTTAGTATAAAGTTTATAGAGGTCTCCCCTGCGGGGTACTTATCACTAATAGCAATGTAGCCGAGGGGTGGTTCAGGAAGAGCGGATGATCCAGTAGCGGGATACAGGGATCAGCGCAGCGTGGTTCCGTCAGCGAGGTATGCTTGCAAGCATGAGAGCTTCAAGCCAAGTTAGCATCCAGGTGCAAAGGTGTTTGAACGAATACATGTGAGTCAGAGCTGGTGATTTAAGTAGCTGTGCAGTCCGGCGCTCAGTGATGACAGCATCAGTCTTAAAGGTGTATGCGCACCTTACCAAAAGAGAATGGTGGGGCGCATACACTTAGGAAAAAGAGTAATTAGGGTACCCAAAGGTACCAGAACATTACAGTACCCCCCCCTTAAGGCCGGCTCCTGAAGGCCTCTGGAGCTGGTTTGCCTGGGTACTTCGCATGAAAATTGCGGATTAATCTAGGGGCATGTATGTTAGAGGTGTTTAGCCAGGTGTCGTCTTGGGGCCCATAGTTCTTCCATCGAACTAAGTATTAAAGTCGTCTTCTGTGGATACGAGAATCCAGAATCTCCTTTATCTCATATTCTTCTCCACCTTCAACTTGTACAGGAGGAGGAGGTGGGATAGTAGGCCTTATTCCTTGGTCAGGAACATGGGGCTTCAGTAGCGACACATGGAAAATGGGATGTATTTTGAGGTCTATTGGCAATGTAAGCTGTACTGCAGCTTTTCCAATAAGTTTCTTGATTGGGAAAGGTCCCAAGAACAGAGGTCCAAGCTTTTTGCTAGGGATTTTCAGTCTTAAATTTTTTGTTGAGAGCCAAACGAGGTCCCCGATAGCATACTGAGGAGAAGGTCTTCTGCGAAGATCATAGTACTTCTTTTGTTGACTATGAGCGTGTGCAATGGTAGTATTAAGCAAACCCAGAGAGTCCTTTATTTGGGTAAGATAGTCTGAGGCTACTGGGTTATTTGAAGGAAGGATGCGTGGTGGAAGAATAGAGGGATGAAACCCATAGTTCAAGTAGAACGGACTCTGCTTGGTCGTAATATGGGTTGCGTTGTTGTAGGCAAATTCTGCCAGAGGGAGAAGATCCACCCAATCATCCTGTTGGTAAGAAGTGTAACAACGTAAATATTGCTCGATGCATTGGTTGACTCTTTCAGTCTGTCCGTTGGTCTGCGGATGATAAGGAGAAGTGAGCTTTCGCTCAATTCGTAGTATGTGACATAGTTCCTGCCAGAACTTGGAAATAAATTGTGATCCACGGTCAGACAGAAGAGTTTTTGGGATACCATGTAACTTAAAGACATGTTTCATCAGGAGTTCTGCCGTTTGTTTGGACGAAGGTAGTCTGCGAATAGCAATGAAATGTGCCATTTTTGTCAGATGGTTCACTGACACTAAGATGGTATTAAATCCTTTGGAAGGAGGTAGTTCTACTATAAAGTCCAAGGACACAACTTCCCATGGAGTTTGGGGTATTGGTAGACTGCATAGTAGACCGGATGGTCTCGTAGTGTCAATTTTGGACCTGGCACAGACATTGCATGAAGAGACGAATTTTTGTATAGATGTTTTCATGTCAGGCCACCAGAATTGCCTGGTAATCAGATTAAGAGTCTTTGTCATACCCATATGTCCTGCCATAGGCACATCATGCGATAATTCCAAGATCTTGGTACGCATGGTAGGTGGTATGTAAAGTTTGTCGTTGTAGTAGAGGAAGCCTTCTGCATCAGTATTTAGTTGAGGTGGGGGTGAATCCAAACTTATACCATGCAAAACCTCTTCCTTCAAGGAACGAACAACAGCAATAATGCGTTTGTGAGGTATTATAGGAACGGAAGGGATTTCAAAGTAGTTTTCTTCAGTTAGTCGTGATAGTGCATCCGCCTTTTTGTTCTTATCTGCAGGTGTGTAGGTCACTAGGAAGTTAAACCTTAGAAAGAATAGTGACCATCGTACCTGTCGGTGAGAGAGAGTTTTGTTAGTCTGAAGATATTGAAGATTTTTATGGTCCGTGTATATAAGTATTGGTAATCGGGTACCTTCGAGTAGATGTCGCCAATTCTCCAGAGCCAATTTTATAGCAAGCAGTTCCTTTTCACCCGCGGGGTAATTTACCTCTGGACTGCTTAAGGATTTAGAAAAAAAGGCGACTGGATGAAGTGGTGAAGTGTGAGTTGGTCGTTGGGAGAGTATTGCTCCTACTGCCATGTTTGACGCATCTACTTCCAGAATGTATTGGAGGGATGGGTCTGTATGGCGTAGTATGGGAGCAGAGGTAAACCTTGTCTTCAACAGGTGAAAAGCTTTATTTGCTTCATCTGACCATTTGAATGGTCTTTTAATGCTAGTGAGCTGTGTGAGGGGTCTCACAATGGCAGAGAAGTTTCTGATGAACTTCCTGTAGAAATTCGAAAATCCAAGGAATCGCTGTAGCGCCTTGCGTGTGGTTGGTGTAGGCCAATCCTGAATGCAGGATATCTTACTCATGTCCATCTTGATTCCTGTTTTGGATATGATGTAGCCTAGAAACAGTACTTCTTCCTTATGGAACAAGCATTTTTTCAGTTTCACATAAAGGTTGTGTGCAAGCAATCTCGATAATACTAATCTTACATGTCTTATGTGTTCAGACAGGGATCGTGAATATATAAGTATATCGTCCAGATATACC
Source organism: Pelophylax lessonae (assembly GCF_965119305.1). Classification (NCBI taxonomy): domain Eukaryota; kingdom Metazoa; phylum Chordata; class Amphibia; order Anura; family Ranidae; genus Pelophylax; species Pelophylax lessonae. The sequence continues at coordinate 7,215 of NW_028119993.1, forward strand.
ACAACACAGACATCTAGTAAGTCTCTGAAAATATCGTTTATAAATCGTTGAAAGGCTGCAGGGGCGTTGCATAGCCCGAATGGCATTACAAGATATTCGAACAATCCGTATCTGGTTCTGAATGCAGTCTTCCACTCGTGTCCGTCACGGATTCGAATGAGATTGTATGCTCCTTTTAGGTCCAATTTTGAGAAATAGGTGGCTCCATGCACCTGCTCAATGAGCTCAGGGATAAGTGGTAGAGGATAGCGATCTTTTATTGTGATAGCATTCAATTGCCTATAGTCGATGATAGGCCTGAGACTTGAGTCCTTATTGCGGACAAAAAAGAGTCCTGCTGCTGTGGAAGAAGTGGAAGGTCTAATAAAACCTTTTTTCAAATTCTCATCCAAATAGTCTTTGAGATGGGAAAGTTCATCCTGCGAAAGAGGATAAACATGACCGAACGGCAATTTGCTATTTGGGAGTAGATCAATACTACAGTCATAGTCTCGATGGGGAGGTAGTGCTTGAGCATTTTTCTCAAGAAAAACCTCAGAGAGATCCTGATAACATAGTGGTGCAATCTCATCTGTCACCACAGACAGGATCTTCCCGAAAGACGGGAGGTTACACGTACCCTCGCAATAGCAGGAGAGGAAGGCCAAGGTCCGTTCCTTCCAATCTATGGTTGGTTGATGTGTGTGTAACCAGGAAAGTCCCAAAACAATGGGAAAGTGGGGTGAAGGTATTAGATCGAAGGTAGTGGTCTCCATATGAGACCCGTTAGTAGTGACTAGGAGTGCCTGTGTCTGATCAGTGATCGGACTAGAGGATAAAGGAATACCGTTAATAAGACTCACTGAGACAGGTTTAGGTTTAGAAATAATAGGAACTTTATTTAAAGCGGCAAAACGCATGTCAATATAATTTCCACAAGATCCTGTGTCATGGCCTTAGTAGTAATCCTGTTCTGGTCCCACTGTAATGTTAAGCAAACAAAAAGGTAAGGGTTAGTAATTGAAGTTGTCAATCCCCCTAGGAGGACATGTGAACACTCACCCTTCTTTTTGTAGACTAGGGGACAGACGTTTATCTTGTGATCCGGGGATGCACAGTACAAGCAGAGATTACCAGATCGTCTTCTGGCTCTTTCCATAGTTGATAGAGGTGGCCGTATGGTTCCTACCTCCATAGGAATGGGGTCAACGGCCGAAATCCGAGAAGAACTGGATAATGGCATTCCCATTTTCTCAGCCTTTCTTTCTCGTAGTCTTCTATCTATGGTGATACTGAGTTGGATCAATGCATCCAGGGTTTTTGGCAGATCCGCTCAGGCGAGCTCGTCTTTAACGGCCTCTGATAGGCCAAGCCTAAATTGGGTTTTCAGAGGTGCATCATTCCATTCTGAATCAAGGGTCCATCTCTTGAATTCTGCGACAAAGTCTTCCACAGGTCTCCTACCTTGTTTCAAGGATCTTAATTGAAGATCGGCAGTACTCTGCCTATTGGGATCATCATATAGGCTAGTAAGTTCTGCTAGGAACAAGGCATAGGAGTTGAGAAGCTGAGCGTTTTTCTCAAAAAGAGAGTCTGCCCAGGCCCGAGGATCGCCTGTTAGGTAAGAAATAATAGTACAAACCTTAATGTGATCAGTAAGGTAGGTACGGGGTTTTAGCAAAAAAAGTAACTCACATGCGTTTTTAAATTCGCGAAATTTTTTGCGATCGCCTGTAAATACCAAAGGAGGATTTATTTTGGGTTCAGGAGACTGTGCAGTGGTAAGCTGTATCAACCTAATTACCTGCTGCGACAGAGCCTGATTGTCTTCTTTTAATTCAGCAAGTGCGTGCACTAACGCAGCCACTTGCTGTTTTAATTGTGTCACCTGAGTGGTGATTTCTTCTGAATCCATTTGAGGTTCGTTCAATCTGTAACGCTCGTGCGATTCATGTATGGTGTGGATTTTCAGCTGCAGAAATATTCCACTTCAGTAGTCATGGAAGAGAAACGCTGAGATACCATTCCCAACCCTCAATGACTCATCATGTGTGGAAGGTCTTAATTCAGCTAGTAAATACACACACTCAACAATATGTTTCCTAGAGTGACTTATGTATATAGTAACACAGTGATGATAGACTGAAGAGACAGGTTGGGTGGAGATGGTAGATGACAGACACTTGAAGGTAAGATAGTAGCAGATGGATGCAGATAGGTTTAGCAATCATGTATGGTAGCAGATGACAGAGTAGTAGGTGGACATACAAGAGAGATCAACCCAGTGCAGGAATAGGTAGCAGTAGTCTCAAGAGCTAGCAATCTAGATATGCAGATGTGATAACAGTCTTTACTATGCAGAGCTAGATAGTGTAAGCTTTAGTATAAAGTTTATAGAGGTCTCCCCTGCGGGGTACTTATCACTAATAGCAATGTAGCCGAGGGGTGGTTCAGGAAGAGCGGATGATCCAGTAGCGGGATACAGGGATCAGCGCAGCGTGGTTCCGTCAGCGAGGTATGCTTGCAAGCATGAGAGCTTCAAGCCAAGTTAGCATCCAGGTGCAAAGGTGTTTGAACGAACACATGTGAGTCAGAGCTGGTGATTTAAGTAGCTGTGCAGTCCGGCGCTCAGTGATGACAGCATCAGTCTTAAAGGTGTATGCGCACCTTACCAAAAGAGAATGGTGGGGCGCATACACTTAGGAAAAAGAGTAATTAGGGTACCCAAAGGTACCAGAACATTACACCAGCAGTACCCACCAGCAGTTCTTTTTAAAACTTACCACCATTAAGAGTCGACTGCGCTCCAGACTGACCGACGCAAACCTGGAAAACCAGTTGCCAGTAGCAGCATCATCAATACCAGCTAACATCACACACCTCACCAAAGAGAAGCAGTTGCAGCCATCACATTAGGGGTGAGTTAATTAAATGTTTGACCAAATAAAACAGGCACATTTTTGAGTTGATAATTTTGTACGGCCCCCAAATCATTCTATAAATACCCAAATGGCCCTTGGCAGAAAAAAGGTTCCCCACCCCTGCTATAGAGGGATCAAAATGTGGCCAACTTAACAGTGGGTCTTACCTGAACTGTCTTTCTAGCTCAGCCTTTCTAGCACAGAGGAATCTTTAAATAAATTTTTAGGTCTCAGAGAACCTCTGCTAAAATTAATTCTTTGGGGCTCAATTGAAAAATGCCACTTACATTGGTGATGAATGGGAATGACCCTTACAATGGTAGTCAGTGGGAAAAATGCTCCTTACCTTGGCGGTCAGTAGGAAGAATAAACTTTATATTGGAGGACAGTGGGAAGAATGCCCCTTACATTGGTGGTCAGTGGGAAGAATGTCCCTTATATTGGTGGTCAGTGGGAAGAATGCCCCTTACATTGGCGGTTAGTTGGAAGAATGCCCCTTGCAATGGTGGTCAGTGGGAAGAATGCCCCTTACATTGGTGGTCAGTGGGAAGAATGCCCCTTACATTGGTGGTCAGTGTTAAAAATGCTCCTTACCTTGGCAGTCAGTAGGAAGAAAAAAAATTATTTTGGAGGTCAGTGGGAAGAATGCCCCTTACATTGGTGGTCAGTGGAAAGAATGCCCCTTACATTGGTGGTCAGTGGGGAAAATGCCCCTTACATTGGTGGTCAGTGGGAAAAATGCCCCTTATATTGGTGGTTAGTGGAAAGAATGCCCCTTACATTGGTGGTCAGTGGGAAAAATGCCCCTTACATTGGTGGTCAGTGGGAAGAATGCCCCTTACATTGGTGGTCAGTGGGAAGAATGTCCCTTATATTGGTGGTCAGTGGGAAGAATGCCCCTTACATTGGTTTTCAGTGGAAAGAATGCCCTTACATTGGTGGTCAGTGGTAAGAATGCTCCTTACATTGGTGGTCAGTGGGAAGAATGCCACTTACAATGGTGGTCAGTGGGAAGAATGCCCCTTACCTTGGCGGTCAGTAGGAAAAATGCCATTTATATTGAAGGTCAGTAGGAAGAATGCCCTTTATATTGAAGGTCAGTGGGAAGAATGCCCTTTATATTGAAGGTCAGTGGTAAGAATGATCCTTACATTGGTGGTTAGTGGGAAGAATGTCCCTTACATTGGTGGTCAATGTGAAGAATGCTCCTTACATTGGTGGTCAGTGGGAAGAATGCCCCTTACATTGGTGGTCAGTGGGAAGAATGCCCCTTACATTGGTGGTCAGTGGGAAGATTATCCCTTGCATTGGTGGTCAGTGGGAAGAATGCTCCTTACCTTGGTGGTCAGTAGGAAGAATACCCTTTACATTGGTGGTCAGTGGGAAGAATGCTCCTTACATTGGTGGTCAGTAGGAAGAATACCCTTTACATTGGTGGTCAGTGGGAAGAATGCACCTTACATTAGTAGTTCATGAAAAAAATGTAACTTACAGTACATTGGTGGTTAGTGGAAAGAATGCTCCCTCACCTGTGGCCATATTAGGTCAATGAAGTCACAAGCATTGCCCCTCCTTTGTACATAAAGCTGTGGGGCTGGGAATCAGTCAGTGGCCCGGCACTGACAGCTGACCAATGGTTACATTATTTACTAATTCCTTGCAAACATTATTTAGAAATGTCACGGGTTGTATCTCTGTGTCTTGTTACAAGGACGTATGTATTTCCTATGTTCCTCAGCTCCATCTAGTGGTTATATTGTGGTATTTTCCTACTGTTCATAATAAAAAAACATTCATCAGTAAAAACAACATCATTCATTTTTTGCCCAGTTCTCACTAAATGCACCAGATGAATAGCTATGCAATATGTTTTTTTTTTTTTTATAAATAAGCCCTAGAGCTCTGAAACAAGTATAAAGATAAGGACTTTTTCCCCCCGACTCTCATTTGGTGTGTGTTTATCCCAAGTCAGTGACTCAGAAGTATTAAAGACAGATAGCCAGGCAACTGACATTTTATAAGATGGTCAGCAAAGGCAGTCTACATAGTTCTGTCACAATGCTTTAAGAGGGATGAAGCCAGTATGTGATTAGATCATGCAAGCCACCTATAAGTTAAATGTTAGTTTTGGGTGTAATAGCATGCCATATACCTAGCTCCTTATAATTTTTGGAGATATTGTTATGTATTTCACCCACACCTGACCTCTGGGGGATTTATGAGTCCATAGGTAGTTTAATCTGACAGATTAGGTTCATAGGTTCAATCGCAAGCGATCGGCTTTTCTCTCCAGTTGACTGTCAGGCCAGAAAAATTAAAGTGGTTGTAAAGGCTGAAGGTATTTTTTTTAACTTAATGCATTTTCTGCATTAGGAGAAAAAACCTTTCATTGTCAGCACCCCCCCCCCCTTTTCCTTATGATTACCTAAGCTTGATTCGGGGGTGTGCCCATGAGCAGCGGCAGTGCTCTCTCCCTCCTAACTAGTGAGAGCAGCCATTGGCTCCTGCTGTTGTCATCCAAATCCAGTGACAAGCGAGTGGGGGGCAAAGCCGCACTGTGTGTGTCAATGGATACACATAGCGTGGCTCGGGATCCAGCCGGCAAGTTTGCCACTATAGGAAGCAGCTACAGAAAAGAGGAGGAGCCCAGAGCACCACTATAGACCCCCCCCCCCACCTGCCTTTGTACACATAACTATGTTGGTGCTGTGAGGTGCACCAGCCATTGTCATTTTGAATGGCACCCCATCACACCTTTACAACACACCTGCACTGCAATGCACCACAGCATACTACAAGGCTTGAACTATTTTTTTATGCGTTAAAGTAGAATTATGGGCAAATATTTTTCCTTTTATTTTGGATAGAGTAAGGGAGGGTAGTAAATGCTATAAGATTTATTTTTGTCACCTGTGTCCCATTGCAGAGATTTCCCTTCACTTCTGTCCAATAGCCAACCAAGAACTGAGAGGAAATCCCTGCAAATTAAGGGAATTCCTTGGGGACCACCAAGTCACCAGAACTAGTGTCCCCATTGGATGATTTCCCCTCTATTACTTTTCTGGGGACAACCAAGAAGTTGGGGATTTTCTTTTACTTTCACTTTCAATGATAATGGTAAACAGGACAAATAGAGAGGATGAGTTTTAATCTATCTCATTCTCTACTCTATCCAAAACGTTAAAAAAACAAATGTTGCCTTTAGTTATATTATGATATATAAATTATAGATGCGTTGCAGCCCAATAATTTTGAATAGGTTCTCTATTGCAGCTAGCTAAAATGCATGTATCGTTGGTTTCACTGATCTGGTTGCTGCATTGTTGTACATGTTTAAAAAAAAAAAAAAAGATACATATAAATATACACTGTTACCAAAAGTATTGGGACGCCTGCCTTTACACTCACATGAACTGTAGAGACATCCCAGTCTTAAGCCTCGTACACACGCAACGATTATCGGCCGACCGATCGTCCGACTTTTGTCCAAGTGGTGTTTTGTTGGTTGGAATGTGCCTAGACTGCACACAAATTTTCTCGGCCAACAAAAATCTGCTTCAGAAGTGATGTCATGTGTTGGTTTGTTTTCTTTGTGTTTTTTCTTCACTGAGCATGCCCAGACTTGCTCATCAGATTTTTCCCTGTCAAAATCTGTACTGACTGCACGAAAATCGGCCGTTGTGTTGACGGCCAACAACAATTTTATAGCCTGCACACCGACTTTTCGGCCGAAAAAAATCTGGAGTCGGTTGTCGGAAGCATCATACTAACAAGCCGAATATCGGCAGATCGGACATTTCCCTGCCAATTTTCGACGCGTGTGTACGGGGCATTAGTCCGTAGGGTTCAATATTAGGTTGGCCCACCCTTTGCAGCTATAACAGCTTTAACTCTTCTGGGAAGGCTGTCCAGAAAGGTTTAAGAGTTTGTCTATGGGAATGTTTGACCATTCTTCCAGAAGCGCATTTTTGAGGTCAGCTGCTGATGTGGACGAGAAGGCCTGGCTCGTAGTCTCCAAAGGTGTTCTATCGGGTTGAGGTTAGGACCCTGTGAAGGCCAGTCAAGTTCCTCCACCCCAAACTCGCTCATCCATGTCTTTATGAACTTTGCTTTGCGCACTGGTGGGCCAGTCATGTTGGTACAGGAAGGGTACAAGAAGGGTCCATCCCCAAACTGTTCCCACAAAGTTGGAAGCATGAAAATGTCCAAAATGCCTTGGTATGCTGACGCCTTAAGAGTTCACTCCACTGGAACTAAGGGGCCAAGCCCAACACCTGAAGAACAACCCCACACCATCATCCTTAGGTACCGGGGTCCTGGGAGAATGTGTACTTCCTCATTTTACCGAGCTTCAGCCCTGAGTTCTTATTTTCATCATCCTTATGAGCTGACCTGCTTGTGTGGTCCAAGCGTACCGACTTATAGGTTGTTTCTTTTTAGCTATGGTATTTGGTTTGTTTTTCTTTTGGTGTTTGGTTCCTGTTTTGTGTACGAGCCTGGGTATGTCCAATAGGCTACATAGGCTTTGTTATGTACTACACTTTGAAAAACAGCAATAAAAACAATTAAAAAAATAAAATATAATAAAAAATGACAATGTTATCAAAAGGACACTGCACTGATCCATTCACTCGCATACTAATGTATATGGGCAGCAAAAAGACCACAATTGAGGAAAGTAGTTGTGATATGTAATATTCCACGGGTCAATAAGTACAGTCCAGGTTAATAAAGGTGTGCACGAGTGGATAAGTCATATTGCAATCCCAGGATATTTGCATAAATTACATATATGCCAGTAACCATACTCTATAGGTATGAAGTATATTGGTGAAGCAATTTCCTGAGCTAGGGATAAACCGCTGGGACTGGGGGCTCATGTGTGTAGTAAGGGTGTGCTTGGTGGGATATTATCAGCAGGGGCAATTACAGGGGAGAAATATCCCACTCCCTGCGCACCACATGCTGCAGCCTCCGTGTGCACAATCCTGCTGTTTCCACGGCTCGTGTGTAGCGAGGGTATGCTTGATGGGATAGTATCAGCGGAGGGTAGATGTGTAAAACCAGCAGGGTATAGCCTGTTCCAGTTTATCTCACCACTTGCCGGCACTCCCAGACCACGCCAGCCGGTGCCAAACTGTCCTCCTGTCTTCACAGAGGGGAGATATCCCACTCCCTGCACACCAAGCACCACACACTGCAGCCTGCATGTACACCCCCCTGCTATTTCCATGGCTTGTTCCCAGGGGAAGGCAGAGTATCCATAGAGAACGATCTGTGTCAAGGCATCACCGACGTAATGACGTCATGCTGATGCATTTCGGAACAGTATAAAACTGGAATGAATTTTAAACCCTGACAACTATTTGCCCAACTTGATAATATGGAAAATATAACCTGTGATTCTTTTATTAAATGCCATGCAGCAGCACTAGGCCTAAAGCGGTGTACACACTAAATCAAACGTCCGATTTTCCAATGACAATGGTATTAACTTACACGAAAATTCTCAAACGACAAAGGTGAACGTTGATGTCTATGTTTGTTGCCACCTTCTTTCAAGTTTCTCTTTGCTTCTGATCATGCAAGTTTTTCTGTATTCGATTTTTTTTAACGGTTATTGAACACATTGAGTGAAAATCGGACATTGCGTTCACATACGATAAAAAATTTCTAGCTTGCGCCTTCATTTTTTTCACCCAAACAATCAGAATCGGCTGTTGAAAGCACTATATTAATGATCAGATAATCGACCGATTGTTTCTTGTACAGAATTTTATCGTGTGTACCCAGCTACTGTATATGTAGAAAGCTAAAACCATACTACATTCCTTTCTTAATGTTGTTAAAGCTGGGCACACAGGGGCTGAAAGTCATCTGAAAACTGTCGGTTTGGCAGGACTGAGTGTACAGCTCCTTGTCCCACAGAAGGTAGTCTCACGACTGCCTTTTGTCGAACGAGCATTCTGGGAAACCAGCATTCGATCAACGCTGATCACTGTGTTCTGGCAGGGAGGGGATGTTGGATTGTCCCCCCTGTTAGAGCACAATAACACAGCAGGGAGATCGCTGTACTAACTTTGGATGTTTTAGAACAGCGATCTGTAAGTTCTTTTTTGGAAGGGGGGGGTTGGGTTGCCCCCCCTGTTAGAGCACAATAACATAGCAGGGAGATCGCTGTACTAACATCGGATGATTTAGTACAGCGATCTTTAAGTCTTTGTGTGTGTGTGTGTGTGGGGGGGGGGGGTTGGGTTGTCGCCCTGTTAGAGCGCAATAACACAGCAGGGAGATCTCTGTACTTACATCAGATGTTTTAGTACAGCAATTTTTTTTTTGTGTGTGTGTGTGGGGGGGGGTTGGGGGTTGGGTTGTCCCTCTGTTAGAGCCCAATAACACAGCAGGGAGATCGCCGTACTAACATCGCATGTTTTAGTACAGTGATCTGTAAGTTTTTTTTTTTGTTCAGCCCGTTGGGTTGAATGGAAAAAAACGTTCTGTGTGTATCCATCACAAGTAAGGCTCCATGTACACAGGACGTTGTAAATGGCCGTTTAGGAGCAGTTGGGCTTTTTTTTCAGAAGCCCCTGAACCCATCTACATTTTATCTTATCTGTCCATGTACACATGGTCGTTTACAGTCATTTGCAGGCAACCTAGTTCAGGGACGTTTTTTGGAAAGCAATTATTTTCGTTCGAACGTGTGTTTCCCGGCGTTTCAAACACAAAAACGCGACCGAACACGACTGCACGTGATAACCCGCGTTTAGCGCTCGCGTTTTTCCATTTTAAAGGGGAATGATTTTTTTTACCTCTAGGAATGGTTCTAAACGCAAACGCCCGCTAAACGCGGGTGCAAACGCGACCTAACGGATGTTTTAAACGTCCTAAAAATTCCAGCATTCAAAAGGGACTTTTAACAACGTCCCGTGTACGTAGAGCCTAAAGCCCCGTACACACGTACCGATTGTCGGCCGAAAATGTTCGGCCGCCGAACGATCGGCCGATTTTCGGCTTGTTAGTATGATGCTTCCGACAGCCGACAGCGCACTTTCGGCCGAAAAGAATCTGTCGTGCAAGCATTAAAATTTTTGTTGGCCAACACCAGAACGGCCGATTGTTCGCCAGTCAGTACAGAATTCGGCCGACAGACAGCAGATTTGCAAGACTGGGCATGCTCAGAAAAGACAAAACACACGGAAAGTTAACCATCACATGACATCACTTCTGCAGTCGGCTGTTGTTGGCCGACAAAATTTGTGTGCAGTCTTTTGAAGTTTTCAACAGACACGACAGCCCTCAGACAAAAGACGGGCGATCGTTCGGCCGGCGATCGGTACGTGTGTACGGGGCTTTAGGAGAGAGTGTGTGTAAGAGATCCCACAAATATATGAAGAACAGCCTTTAAACTCATTATTGACATATGCAACACAACAGTTCCCTCTCGTGGCTAAATGTTGTTATTACATGTAAACAATATGAATTTTGCTGTTCAGAGTTTTAAAGACAACTGGGGTTCCTTTACTTAGAAGAAAAGAAATAAAAAAAAAAAAAATGGTATTATTTATATGGCTGATGTTTATGAGTTATAGAAGATGTTAAAGTGCCCGAATATTGCTTCTCCATTACTCTCATTTAATAACTGTACTTGACGGGCTATATAATCAATGTACTTGACGGGCAATAATCAATATTGCTAACTCACCCCCAAATGAACTGCAAACAGCATTTGACTTTATCATTCTCTGTGTCTTGTTTGGAGTATTTTTTTCTTTTGCATTCACTTGTATAAAAACTTTGTATAAAATCCTTTAACCTCCCTGGCGGTATGATTCTTTCGGATTTTAGGTGCTGAAAGCGGTACCATTATTTTGCATGTAATTCTTGAGAATGAGCAGCCCAAACCAACTAACTATATATATGTATATGTATGTATATATATATATATATATATATATACATAAAAAGAACAGTAAAACTGCAGGAAAGGGCACTGGGGGGCAATGTAATGTGAATTTATTTTATTTTGAATAGTATCAGTGTGTTTGGTGTGTTTTACATTTGAATTTGCCGCCGGTTCCACCCCCCTGCGAACGTCACGTCGCAGGAGACGGAAGTCGGGGGAAGGAAAGGATCGGGAGGAAGATCCGCCGCCGCATACCGCTCACATACATCGCTGGATCCTGGTGACAAGGTAAGTAACCTCTTTTACAGGATCCAGCGATGCTTCTGACGGTACCCCGAGTGCGGCTCGGGGTTACCGCTTTTGGCTCTGAAATGTAACCCCCGAGCCACGCTTGGGAACACCGCTAAGAAGGTTACTAAATAAAATCTGATTAAAAAAGTACTGGATTATTTTACAAAATGTTACTTACATCAATCAATGCATTTCGGAACATGACTTACAGATTAACGCAAGTCAAACTTTTTTTTTTTTTTAACTATATAAGCATATATGTTTTACTTGGAGTTTTGTTTTCAGTACTCAGCATGGTATGGTTTTTAGAACAACAGAAAAAAAAAAGCAAAGCCCTTGAGTCCCTTTCAAAACCACCTTACATCAGGGTCCTCATCAGAGTCCCCTTTTTTATCAGATCTGACATCAAATCTTGCAGCAGGCCATAGCATGGAGATCGCTGATCTAAGTCGTCTGTTGTAAGCAAAGGGTACAAATTAATTTCATTTACAAAATAGGTTAATAAAGTGTAAATGCAGTATTCTGAACTAGCTAAAAATACTAATAGGTATGTAGCATGAAGGATTTTGTTTTAGGTCCACACAGAACACTGATGTGTGAACAAATGGATCTTCCTGGCAATCGGTAAGAGTATGGTTCATACAGCGTATGTGTAAAAATTCTTCTAGCTCCCAAAATGCCAAATATTCACATGATATAATCTAATCTACTATTTTATATTCTACTATTCAATAGGGGGAGGTGTGATAATAGGCATGCACACGCATATTTGTATGTACTGACCAGTAACGCAGATTTTTGTACATTTGCTTTTTTTTTTTTTTTTTACTGATCTTAAAATGGTGCTAATTTACTGATATTAACATGTCTGTGTGTACAGGCCCATTGAAAGAAATAGGCTGAATTCAGAACAAAAAAAAACCCTCCTAAATACCTTGCATTTTTGATTTCCGTGTGCAAGAGCCCTTATATAGTAAGTACAAACTAAACAAGAGGTACTAAATTAAGAGCATAAAAATAAACATAGCCATCAACAAGTCTAATGATGTTAACAGTATCTAGAGAAGATAGATAGATAGAGTTTTTTTTTATGTGTTTGATTCCTATTTTCAGCATTATCTGTATTAAAGTAGAGCTATAGGGAAAAAACATTTTTTTCATTTTGGATAGAGCAAGGGAGGTTTATTATCAGATTTTTTTTCACAATCTGTGTCCCATTACAGAGATTTCTCTTCACTTCCTGTCCCATAGCAAAACAGGAAGTGAGAGGAAATCCCTGCAAATTGGGGAGGGGGATTCCTTGGGGACCCCCAGGTCACCAGAACTAGTGTGCTCATTGGAAGATTTCCCCTCTGTTACTTTTCTGGGGGCAACCCAAAATTTAGGATTTTCTTTTACTTTCACTTTCAATGAAAACGGTAAACCGGACAAATAGGGGGGTTGGATCTCCTTCACGGGGACACACTATTGCCACCACATCCCTGGTAGCGTACATCATGAAGAATTAAAGCGCAAAACATAATTTGTTGAGCCCAGTGTTGTTTTTCTTCAATTTTTTAACCACTGCTTTTCCTTTACACCAGTGCTGAAAAATAACTGGTGAAGTCAAGTAAAAGCTAGATATAAAATGTTAAAATGAATTGTGTTTAAAAACACAAGTTCTGAAAAATTCTCCCATGTAGTGCTGCTATCCCCCCACTGCAAGGATTAACTGCTGGTTTAGGTCTAGGGGAAAAAAGATCTGCAACCCCAATTCCAAAAAAACATTGCAGTAATATGCAAATCTCATAACCCCACATTTTTTCCACAATAGAAAACATATCAAATGTTTAAAGTGAGAGAATGTACCGTTTTAGGGGGAAAAAAAGGTTGACTTTTGAAATCGATGGCAGCAACACATCTCAAAAAAGTTGGGACAAGACAACAAAAGGCTGGCAAAGTGGTACTAACAAGGAAGAACATTTTGCAACTAAATTAGGTTAATTGGCAACAGGTCAATAACATGATTGGGTAAAAAGAGCATCTTAGAGAGGCAGAGTGTCTCAGAAGTAAAGATGGGATGGGTTCACGCTGTGTCTAAAAATTGTTGAACAAGTTTGGAATAATGTTCCTCACCATAAAACTGCAAAGACTTTAAATATATCATCTTCTACAGTACATAATATCATCAAAAGATTCTGGAGGAATTTCTTTGTGTGCAAGGGACAAGGCCGATCTTTGGGTCCTCAGATGTAACTGTATTAAAAACAGGCGTGTATCCCCTCCTGACCCCACACTATAGTTACCCCTTTATTGAGCTTTCCCAGTGATCACCTCTTTAATGGGGTAATATTCCTCTAGATCAACTATGTGGAGAACAGTTGTTTTTACTTGCAATATATTCACTTTTTATTCAGATAGAGCATGGATGTACCAAACCTTTCTCCTATAATAGCATTGTTTCTACTGTTATTTTATAGACCCAGCTCTTCCGGAGCACCTAAGCCTTTTGTTTGGGTTCTGTTACTCTAGATTTATCGTTCTTTTAGATTGTATTTTTATACAAAGTGCCTGTACTACACTTACTGTCACGTGAAGACTGATATGCTGATGAGTCGGAGCCTTCACTGTTTTAGAAGTATTTTCTTAATATTTTGAAAATTAATAAAAAAAAAAAAAAAAAAAAAAGAACACGCACGATTCTGAGATCAATATCAACATGGGCCCAGGAATACTGTCTGAACGCAGATCACCATTCCATCCCATTTTCTCTGGGCCAAAGCTCATTTAAAATGGTCTGTTGCAAAGTGGAATCAAAAGACCGATTAATCGAAATTTGACATTCTTTTTGGCAACCATGGGCACTGAGTCCTTCAGACTAAAGAGGAGAGCAGCTGTGCAATGTAGAGGTCTTGGGGCCCATGGGAACCACACCACACAGAAACCACCGAAGAGAGAAGGGGGCCAATTATCAAAGGGATGCCTCATAAGATGGAAGTAGTAGTAGATGTTTTAGGGGTGGTGTGACTCCCATGGGTCCTGTGTCCACCCCCTAGACTTCTACATTGTATATGCTATGCGTCTGGAAAAAATGTTGTACAAAAAAAATTTCCCTATCCTAAAGAAGCATCTTTCACCATGAAATGCGTTGATGTAGAATCCAGAAACACTGTCTTATACGCTACAACACCATAAGATTGGAATTGTGTGATTATTATAATGGTTATGTATCTAGGTCCAGTTCTCCTAGGGCAATATTTATGTATTCTCCCCATATAGGGTTTTTTAAACTGTTCACTGTGTTCATTTAAATTAATATGAATAATTTATATTTTTTTATACTTTGCTTGCTTCATGTTTTTTTCCTGTAAAGTCCATTTTATAGAGTAGCAATTTTGTTTCTCCATGTAGGTTTGTGTATAGAGTAGGATGTGGTACAGTGATAGCCTAGCTTGATGGTGGTGAGTGAAAAGAATGATCCTTACCTTGGTGGTCAGTGAAAAGAATATTCCTTACATTGGGGGTCAATAGGAAGAAAGTTTCTTACGTTTGCAGTAATTGTTAAAAATCCGCCTTAGAGATAGCTACACATATCTCTGATGTCAATGATTACTCATCTGAGAGTTATTGCTCAAGGAACCCCTAGCAACCTCTGGAGGAACTCAAGCCTTTTTATGGAACACTAGTTGAAGAAAGGCTGCTATAGGAGGTACATGACTATAGCAATGACAACAGGCTCTGAGCTTCTTTAGGTGCAGAGACTAATGTAAATGGCTCTATGTACTCAGTAAAACACAGCTAGACTTAAATGGCAGTACTATATAGAGCAGCATAGTAAATCGTTATATCTATTTTTAGATATGTAGTTTAGTTTGCACCAAAGATCAGAAATGAACAAATTGCTTATAATGTTGTGCACTTACATGTTCAGTTTGGATTGTGTTGAATAAAGTGGGGACTTGGTACCGCGTGAATCCAATGACTCCAGTAGGGATGGAGATAAGCAGCACAGAAAAGGACAGAAATGCTGCCAATCCAATAACGATTAGCCCACCTCTATGGAAAAGAGAAGCTGCTGATCTGTATGCTTCCTAAAGGACTTCAATGCATTAGATCCAGTCAATCTCCAGTTTTTATGTCCATCACAGAACGACGATCAGATCTGAAATTTGTGCCGTACTGTTGGTTAACTGAATAAAAGGCCCGCCATACCATGATGAAGCTACCACGTTAGAGTACCAGACCTGAGCGGATCTCCAGGTTGGGTCCATCATCTTGAAGGGCTGAGAAACTACTTTACATGTGTACATGTGTGGTGGGGACATATCTTCACCCAAAATGTGTGTGAGTGAAAGTTGGCAGGCTTCTATTCTGGATCAGGTCAGTGGAATGAGATGTTAATTCAGTAAGGGATAATCTGGGAGATTATACATACCTCTGGGAGATGGGGGCCGCTGGAGCTTTATGCTGAGCCAGCCACTCAGCCCCCACCCTAGAGAGAATCCGTAACATCCTGTCTAAACATAACACCTAACACTGCGGATGATGGAAGGATGTTATAGCATGCACATTTAAAATAAACTTGTCAAAAACCAAGGGAATTCAAGCTAATCATGTGATAAAAAAAAAACAATATAAGCAGGGGTTCATTTCTGTATTGTTGATATTTTAAAATGATCATTAGGTTCAGAGGAATCGGGTGATGAAGTTATATGCAAATCTCAACATTTTCTTGTAAAAGTTCAGCTTGGCTCCCCCCATTGAGCCTTATTAATGGTCAAATCATGTCACAAATGAAGGGGAAATAAGATTTTACTGACAAAAGTGTAGCCATTTTTGTAACTTTACCTCCATAGGTGTATTACTTACATTAATTGTTTTAATTTTGTATGTGTAACTCCCGACTCCCTTAAATTTTTTGGGTAACCCTGGACTCCCTTCTATTTTGTTAAGTAACCAAGGACTACCTATCTATCATGTTGTGCCCCTAGAACTCCCTTCTGTTGTGTTTTGTAACCCAGGACCCCTTTCTTTTCTATTGTGTAACATAGGACTCCCTTCTATTGTATTGTGTAACTTACAATGCTCTTCTTTTGTGTTGTGTAACCTAGAGTGCTTTTCTATTGTGTTGTGTAACTTAGAATGCTCTTCTATTGTGTAACTTAGAACGCTCTTCTATTGTGTTGTGTAACTTAGAATGCTCTTCTATTGTGTTGTGTAACTTAGAACGCTCTTCTATTGTGTTGTGTATTTCAGCATGGCTTTCTACTGTGCTGTGTAACCTAGGACTCCCTCCTATTTCTATTGTATTGTGTAACCTTGGACTCCCTTATTTTTTGTTTGACCCCAGTCTCTCTTGGGCCTGGTTCATACCTATGCTGGTAGCGGTTGATGCAATTTTCACACGGGTTTTTGGGAGGTGTCTGTTTGTTGTCACGCAGGAGAAACCAGCAGAAACACCTAAAAACGCAAGCACTGTGTTTGTAACACACGGTTGTTATGTTTACATTGAAGTCTATGCAACCAAAAATGCAACAATTCAGACATGTGAACCTGACCCATAAGAAACCATGTTAAATGGAATGTTGTGCGTTTCAAGAAAAACCAAAAATGCACTGAAAAACTCAGGACTCACTGACTATAAAACTGTAACCCATGCTCAATAAACCAGAGTAGCTGCTTTTGTGTTGTCTATTCGCTGGTGGATTGTAATATTGATAGAATTTGGGCCCATTGATAAACCTTATCTTGAACAAATCCCACCCACTACATTAAAGAGGTTGGAAATTTTAAGTGAGGCGCTACTACTGAATGTCCCACAGCAGAAGTATACAAATTGTTAAATATAAAAGTACTATTAGAAATGTGCTAGACTAATTTAAATTATAAAGTACATTTGTGTATAAATATTTCCTCAAAATAATTGTGCTTAAATATTATATATAAAGTGCATTTAAATAATTCTCAAAATAAAGTGCAAAGATTATAAAATGTACTCTAAATATTTGTGCTTGTAAAAATAAAATTCAAACATGAGCAAGTGTTTTCAAAATAAAGTGCAAAAAATTGCTTCATGCACAAACTAATGTTAGTAAAAAGTTGTTTTGTGCAAAATGTCTCTTTAAAAAAATTGAAATCCAACAGATAGTAGTTAGTTCATAGGTCCCATCCAAAACGATTCTTCCCAAGTGAGAAGTGCTCCTATTATTTTGTGCTCAGTGTTACTAGTTCCACCACCTAGTGCAAAAATGGCCACTCACCAAATGCACTCAGGCTACTAGGACCCTAAAGTGCTTGTAGTATCCCTCTAGCTGGAAGGTATCTCCACTAATTGGTGACCAGGATCCAATCCAGGGTGTTCACGATCCGATTAAATATTCTCTCAAAAAGATTTATAAAATATTCATTGCGCAATGCTCTTTATTTAAACATCAATATACAGACTCAAATATAATAAACTCACATTTTAGAGTGCCTCCAGTGGCACTCTCTGCACTCGTTTAGCGATAAAATTTTGAAAAAGCCGCTCCGCACTAGCATGCGTTCTACCTGCGTTCCACCCCACCAGGACCTGCCGCGAACCAAAAATGATGTCACTTGGATACCACGGATCGTGAACACCTGGATTGGATCCTGGTCATCCTTGCTTATGTTTGAATTTTATATTTACAAGCACAAATATTTCGAGTACATATTATAATCTTTGCACTTTATTTTGAGAATTATTTAAATGCACTTTATATATAATATTTAAGCACAATTATTTTGAGGCAATATTTATACAAAAATTCACTTTATAACTTAAATTCGTCTAGCACAATTCTAATAGCACTTTATATTGAACAGTTTGTATACTTCTGTTGTAGGGCATTTAGTAGTAGCGCCTCACTTAACATTTCCAATTATCATTTAAGTATAGCACCTAAATTGAAGGCAGCTCTACACACGTTACACCGAGTACATACAAAGGAGAGGTGCCATTTTCTTGTAAAAATTGCACATTAATGAGGTTGTAAACCTCAGAACGAAAAAAAAAAACCCTGCATAATGAGCTAGTATGCATTCGATCAAAGCCCCTCCAGCGATGTTGGCTCATCACTGAGATGGCCGACATCTTCCCTGGTGTTTGCGGGCTCAGGCGCTGCGAGTGGCCGGAGCAGCGATGATGTCACTCTGGCACATGCGCGCAGGAGCCGCCTGTTTGTAGCATGGGCTCTGAAGGCCCGGCGCGGTAAGCCACCTTCAGAATGCATGCGCCGATGACATCATCGGCTGCATGTACTCTGAATATCCCCTAAATTGTGCAAGTTTAGGAGATATTCACAATACCTACAGGTAAGCCTTATTATAGTCTTACCTGTAGGTACAAGCAGTGTAACAAAGTTTACAACCACTTTAAAGGACATGCAGGGGGTAAAGGCAAAGCTTGACTTGCACAGAGAGCATCACGATATGCATAGAACTTGGTCAATTTTGCCTATGTATCTTTTTTTACCCAATTCTCAGTTTGAGATGCCCAGCTTTTTCAGGGTTTTACTGTAAATACTAGTTTTTAGTTTAATCTAATAATCTATCAAAGTCTTTTAAAAGGGGCAATGCATCTAAAAGGTGGTATATGAAAAAATGGACTTTGGTGGGCTAATTCTCCTGCTTGAATCCTGTCTTTTAAGGGCCATTGAATGTAGTGACGGAGAGCAGTACCTACCTGAAAAAGGCAGCCATTCCCACAGGTTCAGGATTTCCTTCAGTAGGAGCAGCTATTGTAATTAGTTACATGGTAACATGGGTTGAAGGGGACTTAAAATCAGATATTATTTATTACAGGTACTTCTATAGAGCTGACAATTTATGTAGCACATTACAAATATATTGTACACCTTGCCATAAGGCAAAAAGTGATAACTTAAGCCCCGTACACACGTACCGATCGTCGGCCGAACGATCGGCCGTCTTTTGTCCAGGGCTGTCGGTGTCTGTTGAAAAGTGCAAAAGACTGCACAAGAATTTTGTCCGCCGACTGCAGAAGTGTTGTCATGTAATGGTTAACTTTCCTTGTTTTTTCTTTTCTGAGCATGCCCAGTCTTGCAAATCTGCTGTCTGTCGGCCGAATTCTGTACTGACTGGCGAACAATCGGCCGCTCTGGTGTCGGCATACAAAAATTTTCATGCTTGCAAGACAGATTCTTTTCGGCCGAAAGTGCGCTGTCGGCTGTCGGAAGCATCATACTAACAAGCCTACAATCGTCAGATCGGTCGTCGGCCGAAGCTTTTCGGCCAACGATCGGTACGTGTGTACGGGCCTTAAGTGTCTTGGGGAACAAAACATGGACATTTTGCGTCCATGGCCAGAAACTCCTCAGGCCTTAATCTCATTGAGAACTTATGTTCAATCCTCAAGTGGCGGGTAAACAAAAAAAAGAAGATTCTGACAAACTCCAAGCATTGATTATGCAAGAATGGGCTGCCACTGCCAGTACCATCAGTCAGGCTGTGGCACAGAAGTTGATTGACAATGACAACATGCCAGGGCGAGGTCTTCAAAAAGAAGGGTCAACTCAAAACATAAATTATTGACTCTAAGTTTATGTAAAATGTAATTGTCAATAAAAGCCTTTGACACTTATGAAATGCTTGTAATTATACTTTAGCATACCATAGGAACATCTGAAAAAAGATCTAAAAACACTGAAGCAGCAGACTAAAAATTTATATTGGTGTCATTCTCAAAATCTTTGGTCACAGCTGTACATGTACAAGCACAACACACTGCACAGGCACTGTCACTGCCAGTCTGGCACAGCATAATAAACCAATACTTGAGGAGGGTAATGCTTGTTTCTACAATAAGTTTACAGTCAGTTTATTATTTCAACAGTTCTAATTAACAGATACATTAAAAAAAAAAAAAAAAATGTGCACAGCCTACAATAATGCCATTAGTGTGTGGATTATAAATCACCACTTTTTATCAACTCCTCTTTCTCTCAGCAGTCGCAATGACAATAGAGGTAAATATTACACTAAAAAGATTACTGGGGCAGGACCCCGACGTAATGCTGCCCTTTTTGAGCTTTACTGATCTATTTTTCTTTTTCATTAGTGCGATATTTACCTCTATTGTCAAATTTGTCAATGCTAAGAGAGAGAGAGCGCGAGGAGTTGATAAAAAGTGGTGGTTGTGATTATTCCACATACTAATGGCATTTGTAGCCTGTGCATTTTGCCTATGAATTTAATTGACAATTAACCACTTCTGCACCGGAAGGAAGGATTTGCCCCCTTAATGACAAGGCCATTTTTTGCGATTCGGCACTGCATTACTTTAACAGACAATTGTAATGTCCTCCCCCCCCCCCCCCCCACAAATAGAGCTTTTTGTTGGTGGTATTTGATCACCTCTGCGATTTTTATTTTTTGTGCTATAAACAAAAATAGAGCAACAATTCTGATAAAAAAAATATATATTTTTCACAATCTGCTATATAACATTCCCCCCCAAAAAATTAAAAAATCAAAATGGTTTAACATTTTAGGCCAATTTGTTGTCTGCTACATATTTTTGGTAAAACAAAATCGCAATAGGCGTATTTTGATTGGTTTGCGCAAAAGTTATCGCGTCTACGAACTACGGGAAAGATTTATGTCATTTTTTTTTTTTTTTTTACTAGTAATGTCGGTGATCTGAGATTTGTAGCAGGACTGCGACATTGCGGCGGACAGATCGGACCCCTGACATTTTTGACACTTTTGGGGGGACCAGTGACATTACTACAGTAATCAGTGCTAAAAATATGCACTGCTACTGTAGTAATGACACTGGCAGGGAAGGGGTTAACAGTGGGTGATCAAGGGGTTAAATGTGTACCTAGGGGAGTGTTTAACTGTATGGGGGTTGGGCTTTTGCGATTGCGAGTGGAAGGCGGCAATCGGAGCTGCCTGCCCCGTGCATCAGAGTCCCCGCTGCTGAGTGGGGGCGGGAGCATGCCGCCAGCGGCACACGCTTGCCCCCTAGAGCTACGTCAGTTCACGCAAGAGGGGCTGCCTGTCGCAGTAAAACTGCGGCGGGAGGTCGGGAAGTAGTTAAAACTGTTGTTGAACTACTGATTCTTCCTATCGCAATAAGCACAACCTACAAGTTTTAGGTATGCTTCTTATGTTAAGAATAGAAATACCTAGAGAATAAAACACTTCTATTTGTTCAGATTCATGCCAACAGGACCCTTGCTCTATTCCGTCGGCATCTAGAGAGGTCATCTGTGACACTGAAAACCCTTTCTGCAAAAGTCTGAGAAGCTGGCATAGCCAGCAGGTCTATAGAAAAAGGTTTTAGCTGGTGATAAATAATGTCACTCTTTGACAGCCATAAATCTGTTGCGGTGTCCTTCTAGACTTGGTGCAAAAGCTCTTCCTTATATTTTTCTGATCTGCTGTTTTATGCTGTTTGGGGAGATCCTCTGCCTGGGTCTTCTGTGGCATTTAGAAAGAAACCCAAAGACTGGCTGCTTAACCACTTTACCACCGGAGGATTTTGCTGTCTTACGTCCAGGCCACTTTTTGCGATTCGGCACTGTGCGACTTTAACTGACAATTGCGCGGTCTTGCGACGCCGTACCCAAACAAAATTTACTTCCTTTTTTTCCCACAAACAGAGATTTCTTTTGGTGGTATTTGTTCACCTGTGCGATTTTTACTTTTTGCGCTATAAACAAAAAAAGAGCGTAAATTTTGAAAAAATAACAATATTTTTCACATTTTTTAATATGAAATTCCCCCCCCCCCCCAAAAAATGTAAAAATCAAAATTTTTTTAAAATTTTTGGCCAATTTGTTTTCTGCTACCTATGTTTGGTAAAAAAAAAAAAATCACAATAAGCGTATTTTGATTGGTTTGCGCAAAAGTTATTGCGTTTACTAACTAAGGGAAAGATTTCTGTCATTTTTGTTGTTTTTTTTTTTTTTTTAACGAGTAATGGCGGCGATCTGCGATTTTTTTTTGCGGGACTGTGACATTGCGGTGGACAGATCGGACCCTTGACTGACATTTTTGACACTTTTGGGGGTACCAGTGACATTACTACAGTAATCAGTGCTATAAATATGCACTGTTACTGTAAAAATGGCACTGGCAGGGAAGGGGTTAATTTTATTGGAGAGGGAGGGGTTAATGTATGCCTGGTGCTTACTAACGTGCGTGGGGGGAGGTGACTGAGTGACACAGGGACAGATTGCATGTTCAGCTATGCTGAACCCTGCAATCTGTCACTGTTTGTCACTTAGGAGATCCGCCCGCTTTGTTTACGCAAGCGAATCTCCAAACTCGATTCCCCGACGATCGGGGAAGAGCAGCGGCGATCGCCGCTGCTCCTCCCCTGGCCCGACTCCCGCTGTGACTGAAAACAGCCGCCCACAAGGGGAGGAGTCCAGCGACTTTGCCGCAGTACAGTCAACGTGACTGGTTGGCAAGTGGTTAAATATGGATGCCGATGCTTCTTCTACTTCCTGCGATTTTTCAATATTCTCCTGTTCCACATTATCTTCAGACAATTCGTCATGTTGTGTGTGGGGCAAAGTGAATTTTCTTACGGCATACTCCTCTGCCTTTTTCAGCAATTCTTGAATATTCTCATCTGCCACATCAATAAGGGGTTCTCAGACTGTAGGGTTGAAAAAACAAGCAGCTGCTGCAAGTGGTGAGAAGATTTCATCAGTTAGATCTCAAAATTAAGCAAAACGCTGGTTCACCCTCCCTTTCATTTTCTGTGCAATTGTGGCAAGGTCTTGGTAGCTAGGTTAATGTGTAAAGTCCTCAAGGTGGCTGATTAGATCAAAGAGAGCAGGGACAGCTAGGGACATTGACATGGTGTCACTCAGGAGGGTTTTAGTATGTTCTGCAAAAGGCAGTAGTAGGTCATGCAATGATGTGAGCTTTTGCCATTCACTAGGGAGCAACTGTCCCATCCCATGTTGTTTGCGATTTGGCAGTGTGAGGACTCTTGCGATCATGTTGAATGTGCTTGACCAGTGTGCGGAGCAGTCATTTAAAAGAGTAAGGCCCCAATGCTCCAATATCTCCTGTGTTGCAATGGAAGGCTTACAGAAGAGATTCGCTAATTGATCTTGCTTTATCCAGTATTCTCTTAACACTTGCCTCCTTCTGCAACATGTGAACCACAAGTTGTAAGGTATGTACCACACACGGTGCATGTCGATCTGTTGGTACCTAACAAGTGGGATACAGCCAAATAAGCATAAAGTATAGAAAAGCTTATTATTCCATTCTATTATTTTAACACTTTACATCTTATGGGAACACTTTTACACAAGACTACAAATAAAGTGAAAAAATAACAAAGATGCACCCGTACAGTAGAGCAGATAGCACCCCCATATCAATCATCTCATATCTATGTGATAATTGACTGGTGTCAACCATGTCATCAAGTAAAAGAATGTTAAAAATGGTTCACCACAGATTATCAATTTCAGACTTAGCCTCAGAGTCACTTTCCGTCATTGGGGAGTGTTCTTCACTAGAGCTGGGTGGTTCTTCTGCTGCTGCGGTTTGTTTAAATGCTGCCACCATATTGCTCCCGTTGTTTGTTATCACTGAGAGGATCTTCCTCTTTGGTATGTCCCACTCTTGCAAGCATTTGTCCTCACATGCTTTAATTGACAGTGCAGTGTGGGTGGGTGGGCTATTTGTTCAAGGGCCAACAATATGTGTTCAGGTTTATGTTGTTCAACACAAAAGTAGCATGCACTTATAGCAAGGAATGAAGCGGAGAGTCCTTTTTTGGTCCACAAATCAGTCCACATAATCTCCGGGCAGCAGCCAGTCTCTTTTTGAATTTTTGTTTTTTATCTTCATACTGTGTCAATCAGATTGCTTATTTTAGTTTTCTTTGGAACAGTCAGCTTCCTTTCTACTGTCTCCATCATGCTAACAAAGTCCTCATCGTCAATCGTTCTAAACTGGTAATCTGGTGCGCCCAATCCATCTTGCTATGGCCTCTATCCTGGCCTGTTGTTCCTTAGAGTCAATGTTGTATTTTGAAGCAACTAAAATAACAGTGTAAATAGTTTGCTGTGGTGCACTGCCCATCATTTGATGTTTTCTGTATCTGTAAGGTTGAATTAGGGGGGAAATTCAAGTTATTCAGATTTTACATTCTCTCCCACCCCACACAGTCAGCTCCAAATTGTCTCTCTATATTATACCGCACGTATGGCCCTTCCCAGGGCCAGCCTTAGGCCTTTAGGCACCCTGTGCCGTGCAAACATTGACAATGCCCCAGCCCCTCCCAGTGACCACATCCTTCTATATATATATTTTGGTGAGATTCTTCAATTCGGGGAAAGCAGCTGATCGATATTATGAAATCAATCCCATTAAGTTTCGGTAACTAAAGTGCATAACATGGACAGACAAACAAACAGCTATTACTTCAGAATAACAAAAGAAATAAAACCTCACTGCAAGAAAGTTTGTTAAAAAAAACAAAAAAAAAAAAAACCCTACAATGTACATAGATAAGATTGTTCCCAACAAAAGTGGAGTTAAGTGCTGCGATTACCTTTGTATGAATTTCAGGATGAGTTGTCTACAAATAACGCTTCAAGTTTGTTGTATTTTTACCAGTGAGTGTCGCTCCACATAGTTTGCAAAGGGTGTTGTCCTTAACATCAAAATTAAAAAACATCCATAGATCTTCTCTTCTCTTTCTACCAGTCACAGACGCCCACATTTCCTGTATAGTTTGTGCAGCAGTGGGGATAGGAAATAAGGAGGAGCGACTGAGTCTGAGTCCGACTCACCCTGGTGAGGCTTTGATGTGGATGGTGAGGAGGAGGCCTGTAATGCACAGTGCTCTGGACGGTGTGCAGACAGTGAGGAGACCGGTAATGCTGCACAGTGATCTGGAAGGTGGTCTGAGAGGCCTGTAATGCTGCCCTGTGCTTTGGATGCCGGTGGTCAGAGCAGGGCTGTACTGCTGCACAGTGCTGGATTGTGGTTTCAGGTCTGACTTGGATGGCCTGTAATGCACAGTGCTCTGGCTGCCGGTGGTCAGAGGAGGCCTCTA
The DNA here is from genome assembly GCF_965119305.1 of Pelophylax lessonae. Lineage (NCBI taxonomy): Eukaryota > Metazoa > Chordata > Amphibia > Anura > Ranidae > Pelophylax > Pelophylax lessonae. Next base: position 32,371 of record NW_028119993.1, read on the forward strand.
ATGCTGCACCGTGCTGGATGGTGGTCTCAGGTCAGGTCTGAAGGATGCCCTTTAATGCACAGTGCCCTAGATGCCGGTGGTCAGAGGAGGCCTCTAATGCTGCACCGTGCTGGATGGCGGTCTCAGGTCAGGTCTGAAGGATGGCCTTTAATGCACAGTGCCCTAGATGCCGGTGGTCAGAGGAGGCCTCTAATGCTGCACAGTGCTGAATGTGGTGTCAGCTCTGATGGATAGCCTGTAATGCACAGTGCCCTGGATGCCAGTGGTCAGAGGAGGCTTGATGTAATGCTGCACAGTTCTGGATGGTGGTCTCAGGTCTGAGGGATGGCCTGTAGTGCGCAGTGCCCTGTAAATCTGATCATCAAACTATTTTTAATATTACACAAAGATAACCAGAATAAATACAAAATGCAGTTTTTAAAATGAGGGAAAAAAGCTGTCCATACCTGCCTGGCCCTTTGTGAAAAAGTAATTGCCCCCTAAACCTTAAAACTGGTTGTGCTACCCTTGGCAGCAACAACTGCAATCAAGTGTTTGCGATAACTGGCAACAAGTCTTTTACATCGCTGTGGAGGAAGTTTGGCCCACGCTTCTTTGCAGAATGGTTTTAATCCATCCACATTGAAGGGTTTCTGAGCATGAACGGCCTGTTTAAGGTCATGCCACAGCATCTCCATAGGATTTAAGACCAGACATTGACTAGGCCACTCCAAAACCCTAATTTTCCATTCAGAGGTTGAATTGCTGGAGTGTTTTGAATCATTGTCCTTGCATAACCCAAGTGCACTTGAGGCCACAAACTGATGGCCAGACATTCACCTTCAGGATCTTATAGTAGACAGCAGAATTCATGGCTCCATCAATTATGGCAAGTCTTCCAGGTCCTGAAGCTGCAAAGCAGCCCCAGACTATCATACTACCACCATCAAACCACTATTATGTTTGACTGTTGCTATGATGTTCTTTTTCTGAAATGCTGTGTTAGTTTTACTCCAGATGTAATCGGACACACTCTCCAAAAAGTTCAACTTTTGTCTCATCAGTCCACAGGATTTTTGCCCAAAAGACTCGGGGATAATCAAGATATTTTTTGACAAATGCAGTGGCGGCCCGTGCATAGGCAGTGCACGCCTCCCCCCCCACCCCTAAAAAAAATAAACAAAATAAATTACAAAAAGAACAAATACAATTTTGAAAAAAAAAAAAATTGTGTTCGCTGGTACACCGGCCTATGTGGTGGCTATGGGGTGGGGGTGGGGTTTACGACCCAGAAGAGGCGCCGATTGGCTGCCTTCTGGGCGCGTAACCTGGGCGCAAGTCATTGCGCTAGGACACCCCCACTTTCCTGATATCCTGGCTGTGATTGGTCCAGTCTACAGCCTGGACCAATCATCATCCAGGACATCCCATGGCCCCATGCTGACCACGCTGACGTCGCGTGCATCAGTCACGCTGCCGCACCGACTGGAGTGGACACTGGACTGGACGCGGTGGACAGACGGTCACGGCGGGAGTGACGGCGGCACCGGCATTGCAGAGAGCGGAGCGGAGACCGGAGAAGAGGAGAGGGAGAAGCCGCCGTGACTCACAGGGCTCCAGCCTCCAGGTAAGTGCACTGTTCTGTCGGGCACGCACGCATAGCTCTGCATTGGGGGACATGTATACTTGTGGTCACTGCACTGGAGGCACGCACGCATAGCTCTGCATTGGGGGTCATGTATACTTGTGGTCACTGCACTGGAGGCACGCACGCATAGCTCTGCATTGGGGGACATGTATACTTGTGGTCACTGCACTGGAGGCACGCACAGCTCTGCATTGGGGGACATGTATACTTGTGGTCACTGCACTGGAGGCACGCACGCATAGCTCTGCATTGGGGGACATGTATACTTGTGGTCACTGCACCGGAGGCATGCACACATAAGTCTGCATTGGGGACATGTATACTTGTGGTCACTGCACTGGAGGCACGCACGCACGCATAGCTCTGCATTGGGGGACATGTATAGTTGTGGTCACTGCACTGGAGGCACGCACGCATAGCTCTGCATTGGGGGACATGTATACTTGTGGTCACTGCACTGGAGGCACGCACGCATAGCTCTGCATTGGGGGACATGTATACTTGTGGTCACTGCACTGGAGGCACGCACGCATAGCTCTGCATTGGGGGACATGTATACTTGTGGTCACTGCACTGGAGGCACGCACAGCTCTGCATTGGGGGACATGTATACTTGTGGTCACTGCACTGGAGGCACGCACGCATAGCTCTGCATTGGGGGACATGTATACTTGTGGTCACTGCACCGGAGGCACGCACACATAAGTCTGCATTGGGGACATGTATACTTGTGGTCACTGCACTGGAGGCACGCACGCATAGCTCTGCATTGGGGGACATGTATACTTGTGGTCACTGCACTGGAGGCACGCACGCATAGCTCTGCAGTGGGGGACATGTATACTGGTGGTCACTAGAGGCACGCACGCATAGCTCTGCATTGGGGGACATGTATACTGGTGGTCACTGGCTGCACTGGAGGCACGCACGCATAGCTCTGCATTGGGGACATGTATACTGGTGGTCACTAGAGGCACGCACGCATAGCTCTGCATTGGGGGACATGTATACTGGTGGTCACTAGAGGCACGCACGCATAGCTCTGCATTGGGGGACATGTATACTGGTGGTCACTGGAGGCACGCATGCATAGCCCTGCATTGGGGGACATGTATACTGGTGGTCACTAGAGGCACGCACGCATAGCTCTGCATTGGGGGACATGTATACTGGTGGTCACTGGCTGCACTGGAGGCACGCACGCATAGCTCTGCATTGGGGGACATGTATACTGGTGGTCACTGGAGGCACGCACGCATAGCTCTGCATTGGGGACATGTATACTGGTGGTCACTGGCTGCACTGGAGGCACGCACGCATAGCTCTGCATTGGGGACATGTATACCGGTGTTAACTGGCTGCACTGGAGGCACGCACGCATAGCTCTGCATTGGGGACATGTATACTGGTGGTCACTGGCTGCAATGGAGGCACGCACGCATAGCTCTGCATTGGGGACATGTACACTGTTGGTCACTGCATTGGAGGCACGCACGCATAGCTCTGCATTGGGGACATGTACGCTGGTGGTCACTGCATTGGAGGCACGCACACATATCTCTGCATTGGGGACATGTACACTGGTGGTCACTGCATTGGAGACACGCACGCATATCTCTGCATTGGGGACATGTACACTGGTGGTCACTGCATTGGAGACACGCACGCATAGCTCTGCATTGGGGACATGTATACTGGTCACTGCATTGGGGACATGTATGCTGGTCACTGCATTGAAAGGGGGCATTTATACTGGTCACTATATTGAAGGGGGCATGTACTGTGGGGTTTGTGCTAGGGGCCTGTACTGTGGGGTTTATGCTAGAGGGCCTGTACTGTGGGGTTTGTGCTTGAGTTGTTTGTGCGGGGTTTGTGCTTAAGGGGTTTGTGCTGGGGGGGTCTGTACTGTGGGGTTTGTGCCACTCAGTCCATGTATCCCATAATAGGATGTCTCTCACAGTATATCCCATAGGGCCCCTGTTCCCTATTATGGGATATACTAGTACTGATGGGCCCCTTAATATGTGATATATTGGGAGAATTGGTTCACGCAAGCAAAATACAGGGGACAAAATGGGTGGAGTCTATAAGGGGTGGGGCTTCTGAGAAATGGGAGGGGTCCAAATGGAAGGGCGGGGTCTTGCACCCCCCCCCCCCCCACCTTAAAACTTCACCAGCCGCCACTGGACAAATGTGAGATGAGCCTTTATGTTTTTTGGTCAGCAGTGGCTTTGGCCTTGGAACTCTCCCATGGATTCAATTTTTGCGCAGTCTCTATCTTATTGTTGAATAATGAACCCTGACCTTACTTAAGGCAAGTGAGGTCTGCCGTTCTTTTGATGTTGTTCTGGGTTCTTGTATGACCTCCTGGATGAATCATTCTCTTGGAGTAAATTTGGTAAGCCGGACACTCCTGTGAAGGTTTACAAGTGTTCCAAGTTTTCTCCACTAGTGGATACCGACTCTCACTGTGGTTCACTGGAGTCCCAAAGTCTTAGAAATAGCTTTGTATCCTTTTCCAGACTGATGCAATGAAGTCAATTACTTTGTTTCTTATCGGTTTTTAAATTTCTTTAGATTGCAGCATGAGGTTTAGCTTCATGAGATATTTTAGCATAATTCACTTTGTAAGACAGCTTCTGTTTAACCGGTTGCCGACCGCCGCAAGTACATATACTGCGGCGGTCAGCCCCAGCCAGGCAAAGTAACGTATGGGTATGGCACTAGCCTGTAAGCCAATAGGGGGCGAGCTCCCGCCCCGGCTCGTTCACGGACATCTCCGTGCGTGTGACCGGCGGACCCGATGTTTGCCGGTCACTCGCGATCGTCCGCTGTGAAGGGAGAAAGGTAGGCGGCTAATGTAAACAAAGCCGCCCGTCATTCTTCCCTGTGTAAAAGCACAGATCATAAGGTCCTGCTATGTAGGACCGTTGATCTGTGCTGTTACATGTAAAGCCACATCCCACAACAGTTAGAAGCACGCCCCTAGGGACACACTTAACCCCTCCTTCCCCAATAAAGTTAACTCCTTCACTGCCAGTGTCATTTTTACAGTAACAGTGCATATGTATAGCATTGATTACTGTAGTAATGTCACTGGTAACCCCAAAAGTGTCAAAAATGTCAGTCAAGGGTCTGATCTGTCCGCCGCAATGTAGCAGTCCCGCAAAAAAAAAAAAAAAAAAACGCAGATCGCCATCATTACTCGTTAAAAAAAAAAAAACAACAAAAATGACAAAAATCTTTCCCTTAGTTAGTAAACGCAATAACTTTTGCGCAAACCAATCAAAATACGATTATTGTGATTTTTTTTTACCAAACATATGTAGCAGAAAACAAATTGGCCAATAATGTTAAAAAAATTTAGATTTTCAAATTTTTTGGGGGGGATTTCATTTAAAAAAAATTTGAAAAATATTGTTATTTTTGCAAAATTGTCGCAATTTTTTTGTTTATAGCGCATGATCAAAAAATCGCACAGGTGATCAAATACCACCAAAAGAAAGCTCTGTTTGTGGGGAAAAAATGACGTCAATTTCGTTTAGGTACAGCGTTGCATGACCGCGCAATTGTCAGTTAAGGTAACGCAGTGCTGTATCACAAAAAATGGCCTGGTCATGAAGGGGGTTAAATCTTCCGGAGGTCAAGTTGTTAAATACTTTTTGTAAAGATAAATCATTTTCATGAATAGGTTTAGAAAAAAAAAAGTCACCGTTTAGTACATCCCCACAATTTTGTTTTTTTATAAACACAGAAAAAACACCACCACGGAGCCCGTTCTTTTGGCCGTGGACCAGCAGATTACAAGCTCATTTGCAGAGTGGCATATGGTATACACAATATCTCTTTGATCTTGTTAAAGGATGTACCTGTAACACAGCCATATGACTAAGAAGAGTTTACATCCCACACATTCTGCCCCAGTGGCCTATTTCTCAAGTGAACCCTTATCCTGCCCCCCCCCCCCCCCAATCCTGACACAATTTCAGCAACATCTGGGATGTAGCCCAGAATCTGAACATAAGTCCGTTCCATAACTTGGTGTTATACAGAAGAGTGATTGGAATTTGCTGTGGTTAAAAGTCAGAAAATAATTCTACAGTGCTATACCCCAATATCATGATAGTGGCTAAATGGTATACCTGAAACTTATTGCCATCTATCTAATTTTTATATTGGCAGTCATTAAAGCAGTATTAAACCCAAAGCCAAAAATGTAATATGTTGCAGCTTACTAATCATTACATGTGGTGGCTGCATTAGTTTTCTTTTCCTGGGCTTTTGTCCTTCTGTTTTCACCTGGTGATCTGGCCAGTGACACACCACTTGTGTTAGAGGGCCTCCACTATGGAAGAAGGAGCACAGGGGGGCACCTTTGGACAGCAGCATTGTCAGTCTGGGGGGATGGAGAGTGTTGGGTGCACTAGCAGATTTAAATACATCATGAAACTGAAGCTGAACTCCAACTAATAATTTATAAACTGTTACAGCAAACAGATTATCCAAGAAAGCAAAAGGTTTCCCACAAACCAGCTGTGTCCAAACTATGGCCCGCCAGCTGTTCAGGAACTCCAATTTCCATCAAGCAAAGCTGTTTGTGGTAAGCATCCCTGCCAGTGTTAAATGGATTGTATCATCTCTGTAACTGACACATTCTGCTAGAGCGTTTCTTCTTTTGCAAAAGACAACTTACTGGCTGAATCACCAAAAGAAAATAGAAGCAGGCCTAAAAAATAAGATGAAAGCAGCCATCACATCTAAGAATTGGTAAACTGCAAGATTATAACTGTTTGCTTTTGGGTGTAATACCCATTTAATGTCTTTGGTTCTTTTAGCTTGAATGGACAAAGTGACATTCTCTTTAAAGTAGGTGTAAACCCTAAAGGAATTACACTTTGGTGAAAATGTCTACAATAACACTACCCCCCCCCCCCCCCCCCAAAGACACACTCCAAGCCCCTTGATTTAAGAGAAAGATGCCTTTTCTACTTACCGAAGGCCATGGTTACATGACACTACAGTATCCAGCATTTTCTCTCCTCCTTTGTTACTTCCTGTGGGGTTCTTCAGGAACAGGGACCAACTGTATTGATAGACTAGTGGTTCTCCGCACACCAAAAAAACAGCAGCAGCAACAAAGGACCTGGACTTAGAGGAGTATAGTGCGCTTCGCCAGGTAAAACAAGACCTTCCAAAATAGGTTGGGGGGGGGGGGGGTTAAAGAGAGGTATAGGGGCTCTCTCTTGGCTTTTTAAACCTCTAAAAAGCAGGGCCCTCTGATTCTTACTGTATGAAATTGTACTGTCTGCCCTTATGCAGTAAAGCGCTGTGCAAACTGTTGACACTATATAAATCCTTGATTATAATGGGGCAGTTCCATATTTATCAATGCTTGATTTACAATAGGGCTGAACGATAGTCAATGTGATATCGACTATCGTTCTGCGGGCGTGGGCGATATTCATATCGCCGAAGACACGATATTGTGCAAGCAGCGACACAAACGAGTTTGCCCTTGCTTTCGGCTGTGATTGGAACTCCGCCCCTCCAGCCCGATGCAATCCAGACCTCCCAGCTCTGCCTCTAGTCTCCAGCCAACCATTACTCCGCCCATTGTCTCTCCTGGCTGCATCGGGGGCGCGCACGGGGGCGGGATCAGGCTGTAATGTGTTGTAAATAGAGTCAATGGAGAGACAATGGGCGGAGCAGGGCGGAGTAATGGTCTGCTGGAGACTAGAGGCAGAGCTGGGATCACAGCCGAAAGCAAGGGGAAAGTCGTCTCCGGTGAGGGAGGGGGAGCGCTGTGTCAGGTGTAGCACTGGTGATGAGAGGACAGTGACGGGGATCCTCCGGTGTCCGCTTTGGAGTTCGCAGAGCAAATCAAAACCCCCCGGGTGGACAAGGTGGTCCTGTACCGACCCTTCCACCCGCCAGTGGGCGGGACCCTGTGCCTGACGGGTCACCATCTGATCCTGAGCTCCAGACAGGACAACAGTGAGGAGCTGTGGCTGCTCCACTCATGTCGGGCTGTGTTCTAACTTCTTCTACCTCCTATCACCACTGTGAGTCCCGACTCTGCCTAATCCACACTGTCAGAGTCTTCTGCATTCCACCCAGAGAAATATCGCGATATACATAGTTGAAAACCAAATATCGCAATGTACTTTTTTCCCCAATATCGTGAAGCCCTAATTTACAATATTTCCAGGTTGCGATGATAGTTGGATGCGATTGAATATCAGGTTGTATACATTTTGGGCACCATAAAAGGTCAGGGAGTGGGGTCCCTGAAAGGGAACATTCCATTTGAACCCACTGTTTGACCTAAGTGTGTTGGCACCAGTCCAAAGTTCGAGGAGATGATAAAGATTGATATCTGGTAAGGCTATTCCACTGAGATTGTTTGGTCTGCGTAAAATGGTATGGCTAATTCTAGCAGGCTTGGATGCCCACACAAATATACTAAATATAGAGGTTATTGTGGTGAAACAAATATATAGGATATAGAAATAAATAATTCTGGGAAGTACATTTTGTCTTTTGACATTGCATCTGCCTAGCCTTAAAAAACAGAAGGCTAGACTAGATCTTAAATTTAATTGTAAATTTAGGAAGTAATGGAGCAAAATTAAGAAAATAGTCTAGAGAGATCATTGGGAAGTAAGATTACCAAAAAGGCCCACCTATTCGATCGACATCTTACCAAGTTGGAGGAAGAAAGCCTAGCTTCAGGCCTTTTCCCACATGCTTTCTACAAACTTCTCATCTTAACCCTCATTTAACACTGCTTCTGTTAAACTCATGTTTTTGTGAATTTGGGCGTTTTTTTTTTTCTGCACACACAGAAGTTTTTTTTTTTTTTAAACTTTAAGTTTATTAAACCTTTTCACATAACATGTTTACAGCACATTTTGCATAAGTCATCTGTTACACAGCGGGAAAGGAAGAAAAAATGAAAATAGTGTCACAGGATTCAAGTTTGCAACAAGTAACGAGCATGTGCTGTCATATAGGTAAAGAAGGATATAATACCCGACTAAATATAATGCACAAAGGTAAAGTTCAAGTTCTCTTTATCAAACTCAAGACAGTAGTAAGGCGGTCTAAGCGGTGAGATGCTCACCATTGCAGTAAGCAGGTCCAGGTACAGGCCACGAGTACTCACACACTCCTCCACATTCCCATCCATGGGGGCATAACACTTCTAGACATTTTACTAAGCATTAAGTTGTACACCTCTAAGAAACACATGTAAATGATCAAACCTCCCGTTTCACAGGTACTAACCATATCTGTCCACCCTCCCCATATCTTGTTAAATTTTTCCGGGGCACCCTCTTGCTTCATAGGTTAGTTTGTATAACGGTAGTACCTGATTAATCAGGTTCTTCCAGAAATTGACAGGAACCTTTTCAGAATTAATCCACTGCATCACCACCATCTTCCTAGCATAGAATAACAGAAGTCTAAGGAATTGTGTCACACATGGACGTTTTTAGTAGTTTATCAGCAGAGGAGTTTATAAGCGGTTTTCTGAATGCCCTATAATCACGTTCAGGAGCGGGAATTAGGACTATAAAAAACACTGAACATTTAGCACTTTAGCGTTTATTTCAGCAGGCCGAATAAATTTAAATTCTGGCCAATGGAAGAAATAAAAACGCCCAAACTCGGATAAACTCACTTAGACAGTTTAAAAAAAATGCAGCTTAGACGAGTATATAACGCCCATTTTCTCCTGTCAGGATAAACAACATTTACAATAAACCAGGCATTAGGCCTTCGGATCTTCAAACTGCACCTCGCGTCCAAGATATATGGGAATCTGACAGAATATGGAACTCTCACCTCAAGCTAAGGCCAACATTTTCACCTTTTCTTAAGGCTTCTCAATTAGTAACAATATCAGGTTATGTCTAGACGGTACCATACTCCCAAATTATTACATTCCATGTTTCCCGCCACCCCGATACTTGAAGACGCAGTGAGACACATCAAGCAACCCGTTCCACATTCTGGTCCTGTCCCAATTTGGAAAATGTTTGAACCCAAGTTCATACCCTAAGGTTTTCTTTCCTTTTTCATCATAATGATTCTTCGATTAAATCATAGAAAAATAAAAATCATTACCCACTTGATCAGTGCAACTCGCTCCTGTATCCTGGCCCTGTGGAAATCTTCACCGCCCACGATTCAATAATGGCTCCTCCGCATTGCGGACTTCAGACAAATGGAAGACTTGAATAGCTTTCGTAAAGGAACTTATAGTGTCTTTATAAAAATCTGGTCTCATTGACTGGACTTTTCCTTCTCTACTGAATACAAACAATGGATGCTTGATACACCGTCAGAATTCTTGAGGAACCCATAGACAGTTATCTCTTTAAATTCCAATGATTTTTCATAAATTATTGATATTAATTATTTCTCCTGAAAAAATCCCGTCTGATGCAATCTCCTTCCCCCCTATCACCTTTCCTTTACCCCCCCCCCTTTTTTTTTTTTCCTTCCGTTTACCCTTGCTACAGCTTTGACATGACATATGGATAGAATTATATTTCCCATTAGAATTTTTTATCTCCATTTTTTTGTACATTAAAAAGTATTACGAATACAAATATTTCATATTGCTTGTACTTATTATAGGAAACCAATGCTCTACCATTTCATGTTTATACACATTGGGGTTGATTTACTAAGGGCAAATACACTGTGCACTTGGATGCACAGCCACTGTAGATCTGAGGGGAAGATATGACTTCTATCATCCAATCATGTGCAAGCAAAAAATTGGATTTTTTAACTTACCGTAAAATTAATTTCTCTGATGTTCATTGATGGACACAGCTTCTAGGATTTTTAACCATTGGGTTATACTGCCCCGCTACAGGAGTAGGACACCAAGCAGAAAAAGATTCTGGCTACACCAATGGGCAGTCCCAGGGGTATACTCCCTTTCTCTGCTATAGCCACTCAGTTTTGTTACAAGCAGTGTCAGGAGAATTACAACTCCACAGAGGGGTAGGTGCTGTGTCCGGTCAATGAACTTCAGAGAAATAGATTTTACGGTAAGTCAAAAATCCCATTTTCTCTTTCGTTCACTGTTGGAGACAGCTTCTAGTATTTTTGGATCTTCTGGTACAGCAAAAAAAAAATTTCCAAGGCTAAACATTAGCCAACCAGGCAACAGGGGCTCAACCAAACAACTGGAGCCCACCAGAAAAAAAACAATACACCCTCAAAGAGGATCAGGTTCTCTTAAACAGCACCCTGCAAAACCTTGCGGAAAAAGGAAGCATCCGCAGATACCAACACATCCACTTTTTTTTTAAAACTTTGTAAAAATGTGCACAGACAACCAGGTGGCCGCCCTACAAACCTGCGTCATTGATGCCTGATGGCGGAAGGCCCAGGAGGCACTAAGCACCCTAGTAGAGTGCACCTGGGCAGGGAAAGGAGGAACCTGACCCCTGATGAAATAGGCCTAAATCACTGTCTCTCAGCCGTCTAAAAATGGTTGCAGGGGAAGTGGACAACCCATTACGAAGGCCATCCCTGAGCACAAATAGAGAGTCTGACTTCCTGAAAGACTTTGTAGCTGCTAGGTACACCCTAATTGCCCGGACCACATCCAAGGCTTGCAAAGCAATTTCCTTCGGGTGTTTAGGCCTAGGACACAGGGAAGCCAACACAAAGTCTATATTTAAATGAAAGGCAGAGACCACCTTAGGAAGGAACGACAAACAGGAGCGAAGCACCACCTTAACCATGTGAATCACCAGATAAGGTAGGCAAGATAAAGCCGCCAGGGCCGACACCATGCGCGCAGAGGTGATAGCAGGGGAAACTCCCAAAGGTTCTCAAAGGGAGACTTCTGGAGAACCGAAAGTACCAAACTGAGGTCCCAATGCGGCAAAGGAGACCACACCGGAGGGACCAAGTGCTGAACACCCTAAAGAGAGGTACACACCAGAGATGTAGCCAAGGGTCGTTGGAAGAAAACGGCCAAGGCCGACACCTGGCCCTTGATAGTTCAAGGCCAACTTCTGTTCAACCCCCATTGAAGAAAGGTAAAGATCCGAGCCACTGAAAAAAAGAGTGAGGAGGAACCCCAAGGGATTCACACTGTACGTCTTTCACCTATGATGGTAGATCTTCCAAGAAGTAGATTTCCTAGCTTTTAACAGCATAGGAATCACTGATTCAAACAATCCCCTATCCTTCAGCACCTGGCTTTCAATAGCCAAGCTGTCAAAGCCAACGATTGTAAAGCGGGCTGGAAGATTGGTCCTTGGGACAGCAGATCTTCCCTGAGAGGAAGCCTTTAAGGAAATGTCGGTAACCAGCCGCACCAGGTCGGCGAACAAGGCCCGGCAGGGGCAGTCCGGGGCCACTAAAATGACCAGAATCCCTTCTGCCTCAATCCTGTAGAAGTCTTGGCAGAAGCTCGAGAGAAGGGAAGGCCTAAATCAGACGATACTGACCCACGGGACCATCAGCGCATCTGTGGCGTCCGCCAGAGGATTCCATGACCGAGTCACGAACCTATGTACCTTACTGTTGAGCTGAGACGCCAACAGATCCACCTCAGGGGCGCCGGGAAGACAACTGATGAAACACTTCCGGATGAACGCCTGTCGATTGAGGTAATCCTCCTGCCAATGTTCCACTCCAGGAAAGTGAGCGGCGGGGAGGGCTGGAACAAAACATTCTCCCCACCTGAGAATATCGGCTACCTCCAGAGCCGCCAGGACACTTCTGTGGAGATGGACATAAGCAACGGCCGTGCCGTGGTCTGATTGAATGCATACTGGACAGCCTTGTAGACAATCCATCCAATGTTCCAGGCACAGCCTGGTCGCACGTAATTAAGGACATTAATTGGTAGTCTGGATTCTTCCAAGGTCCAGACCCCCTGAGCAGAACTTCTTCTGAGGACGCCTCCCCACCTGAACAGGCTGGCATCCGTGGTGACCACTGTCCAATACAAGGGTAGGAAGGATTTTGCCCTGCCAGAGCGCCGAGAAACGAAGCCACCAAATCAGGGACTCTCTCTCCTACCCCGGGTCAGCTGGATTTGGTTCTCCAGAGACTGCGGATTCTCAACCCATGTGATGAGAATCTCCCGTTGCAGGGACCCTGTATGGAACTGCGCAAACCGGATCGCCACAAAAAGGTTGACACCATTAGGCTCAGTAACCGCATACAAGGAAGGACAACCATCTGCTGGTCAGCAGGAGACATACTGCAACCTGCAGTGTCTGAAGTTTGTCCGGGAAAGAAAGGAACAAACAAAGAAAGGAAGAAAGAAATACTCTGGCTAAGGCCGAGTCCAGAGTCAGCCCCAGATAGTCTAGTGTCGTAGTAGGGACCAAGGCTGACTTCCGAAGATTCAGAATCCAGCCAAACTCCTTCAGAGATCGTACAGTGATCTCCAGGTTTTCCACCAGCGCAGCAGAAGACTTTGCTCACAGAAGGAGATCGTATAAATAGTCCAGGACCGCGATACCCCACTGGCGTAACAATGTCAATACTGAGGCCAACACTATAGTGAAGACCCCGGCAACAGGGGCAAGACCAAATGGTAATGCCCCAAACTGATAATGTTCCTCTCCCACTGCAAAACAGGGGAAGCGTTGGTGACCGACAGATGTTGGAATGTGAATCTTTGATGTCTATGGAGGCAAGAAAATCTCGCTGATGCAGAGAAGCCACCACTGTGCGAATGGACTCCATCCTTAACTTCTGCACCCGTTCAAAGCAGTTCAGCGCCTTGAGGTCCAGGATTGAAAGCACCTTGCCCTCCTTCCTGGGACCTGTAAAAACAAGGTTGAGTAAAAACCCCTGAAAACGTTCCGCAATCGGAACTGGGACAAATCACCCCTTGGAGCAAAAGATCTTGCATCGCCCAAAAGAGGGTGTTGTAAGCGGACTGGGGACAGTCGCAAGATGGAAGGAAAGGACCTTTCTGTAGGGTGAGCACGAAACTCAATCTTGTATACAGATCGAATGACTTTGTGGACCCACTTGTCATGTACCAGGGAAATCCACGGGTCCAGGAACCAGCGAAGACATTCCCCCACCCCAGAAGGAGCCTGGTCTGTGGGTCTGGAGAAGCCCACTCTCAACCTGCCAGACCAAGTTCACTTGGATCCATCAGAGTCAGCCCTGAAAGGCTTCGATCCCTTGTCAGTCGATCCTGAAGGACGAAAAAAAAAAAAAAACTTCTTATGAGCCAAAAAGGAGGACCCACTTCTGCAACGAGGGTCCTTTGCCTTAGTAGCCTGTGGAAGAAAGGTACTCTTCCCCCCTATGAAACATTTAATGATGTCATCCAGGGTAACACCAAACCTGTCTCCTTGAAAAGGAAGATCAGTCAGGGCCTTTTTAGAAGCCTGTTTCGCAGCCCAGCATTTGAGCCAAGAAATACGCAGAAGGACCACCGCTGAAACAGAGCCTAGCAAATAGGGGAGCCACATCCAAAGAGGCATCACAGATAAACTGCAGCCCCTGGACCAACTGGTCCACCAGCTCAGCAAAGGCAGGGGGAGCTGCTCCCCCTTCAGGTCACAGCATAAAAGCTAAGCCCACTCGGTCAGAGTTTGAGACACCAGTGCAATGGTAAATACCGACCTTAGTGCCGAACCAGTCACAATGTACATATTGCAGGCCACAGCCTCCGCCTTCCTGTCAGCCGGGTCCTTAAAGGCCGGGGACTCTTCAACCGGAATCATGGTTGCCTTATTCAATCTGGAGACAGGAGGGTCCACCACCGGCGGAACAGTTCACTTCTTAATAAGGAACTCCTCATAGGGGTACCGCTCAGCAAATTACTTCGGAACCACAGGGGAACATTTTGGTCAATCCCACTCTTTAGCGACAAATCTGTCAAAAATAGGAGAGGAAAAGAAACACCTTTGCCGCTCTGGATGGCTTGTGAGTACCAAAGTGAACAGACGCCTCCGTCGCAGCTTCAGCTGCATCCTCCATTTTTAAGGTCTCATGCACAGATACAATCAGTGCATCTACCAGCGCCTTTTTGTGCGTGGCTACAGGAGTGGAGTAATCATCCTCACTATTTGAGAACTCAGGGTGCATGGTCACAGACAAAGCAGAGTGACCCACGTCCCACAAATCACATTCAGGATCTGAGGAGACAGATAAGGCAGGGAAAGGTGGGGGGTGCTTTTTGCTAGCCCGTCGCTCAAAAACCACCACCACCCGGGAAACAAAGGACTCCAGGACTGCCGTCAGTGCATCAATGGATGGTTGGGACTGGAGGGCCCTGCAGCCTCTGAGAGGGGATCAGGTGGTGAAATGAGTCATTAGGGGGACACCACAAAAAAGGTAAAAAAAAAAAAAAAACACTGCTAAAAAGGGACATCCCCCACCGCTCTGGCAGCACCACCCGGTCGCCGATAACACAGTCCACCAGAGTCACCACCCAGCAGAAACCAGGCACCGCAGCCACCAGGCAAATCTGCACTGCCCATGCGGCGATCAGGAAATGAAGATCTAGGAGTCAGCAAACCACTGCAAAATGGCCGCTGGACTACACAAACATGGCCGCTGTGCATTGAGCACACAGGCTACAAGAAAATGGTGACACTACGAGGCTCCCAGGAGGGATCCCTAGGCCTCAGAAAATGGCACAGGCAGGAAGGGGGGGGGGGCCCTGGCAGAAACCCCAAACCAGTACAGCCCCCATCATCAACACAACACCCTGCCCCCACCCCACAGCGTCAGCGAAGGTGGGGCCGAAGGGGGACAAGATGGCCCACAGGGACCACTAGACCAATGAGGGGGGTGCCTAACGGGAATGAGGGGTGCCCTTTTTTATAAAATGTCTGGTTTGCATCCTTCCCCCCTTTTTCCTTTCCTCATTCCCTCCTACTCTTTTAATATTGGGTTTGGCCTAGTCCCAGTTGTTCCAATGAATTTTTTTTTTTTTTTCAAATATGAAATTTTTATTCAGGAATATTCATACAAAAAACAAAATACAAACATTACTTCAAAGTGAAATTTACAACATTTTTTAACACGTAATTTAATCTTCCTCTTCCACTTTTTACCTCTTATATTCCTACATTTTTTCTCTCTTCCCTCCCTCCCTCCCTCCCTATCAAAACCCAAAAAAAAAAAAAAAAAAAAAAAAAGGGGAAAACCCCCATAAGTTTTTCTCTCCTCCTCTCTCTCCCCCCCTCACCCCTCCATCCATAGCCAATGTTCAAGTGGTCAAAGCAATCAATAAGTTTTTCCAGATTACTTTATCCTATTGTAAGTTGTTTCCCTTCTTCCGAGATTATGAATTGACTCCACTCCTCCCATATTTTCTTATATCTTCCCTGCCTATTCTGAGAGGATGCAATCATTTCCTCCATTCTCCTTATTTCCTCTACTCTATTTACCCATTCTCCTATCGAGGGGGGGTGTGCTTTTTTCCAATTACTCGGTATACATGCCTTTGCTGCATTTATCAAAAATGGGACGATCGAGTTTTCGTAACTCTTTGTCGGTATATCCGACAAGTGCAGCAGGAAAAGGGCTGGTTTTTCCTCTATTCTATTTTCAGTAAATTTCTGAATTACCTCCTTTACTCTTCCCCAAAAGGGTTTAACTTCTGTGCATGTCCAGAGAATATGGACTAGCGTACCTATTTCTTTTTTACATCTCCAGCATTCACTGGTTTCTCTTGGATACCAATTATGCAATTTCTCAGGAGTAATATACCATCTCATCATGAACTTATAGTTCATCTCTTGAGTCTTGGTACATCTTGCTGGTTTAAAAGTTAGTCTCACTATTCTCTGCACCTGCCCTTCTGTTAACTCAAACCCTAAATCCTTCTCCCACTTTCCCACCCACTGAGGTTTAACTTGCTCTTCTGGTTCCATCAGTAAATCGTAGGAGATTGACAGTGTACGTAGTAGTTTCCCTGGTTCTACACATAGCTTTTCAAATTTTGTTAATGCTCTACCATACTTCTCTGAATCCTGTATGGAGTCCAGGAAATGATGTAGTTGCGCTGCTTGCCAGAAAGATAAGCTATATGCACCATCTCTCTCCAGCAATTCACTGATCGAAACCCAGTTATTTTGTATAAGAAATGATGAAGCCTGTTCCTGTTTCTTTTCTCTCAGCTGTATAAAGCTTCTGGAGTCTAAGCCCGGAGTAAACTGCGGATTCCCTAATATTGGAAATAAAGGTGATTCCTTCTTCGTTAGTTTACTATATATGCTCGGATGCGAGCATATCCGCAGTGTATTTCCTATTATTGGGTGATTTTTCAACTCCTTAGGCAACCACTGGTAGACCCATATCGCCCTCTTTAAGTCTATTTCTGTTTGAGTCTGTTCAATTTGTACCCAAAGTTTATTTTCTGAATGATGCCACCAATCCAATATCCTGCTCATATGTGCTGCAAGATAATAGACTCGGACATCTGGTACAGCCAGACCCCCATTCTTTTTCGGTAGGGTTAAAGTTCTACGTGCTATGCGGGGTCTTTTATGGGCCCATATATACTTTACAAAAAGAGAGTGTATTGTCTTGAAAAACGCGCTTGGTATCTTAACTGGCAAGGCACGTAATAGATATAAAAATTTAGGTAGTACTATCATTTTTAATAAGTTGCATTTACCGAACCAAGAATGTAGCCCGCCATTCCACTGTTTAAGTAGTTTTCTAGTCATTTCCAAAAGTGGTAAAAAATTAAGGTCAAACACCTGTATTAACCTTGCTGGTATATAAGTCCCCAGGTATCTCACTGCGTCCTTCTTCCATTTAAAGCCAAAACTATCTCTTAATAGGTTAATTTGAGCTATAGATAATCCTACGCCCATTGCTTCTGATTTTCCATAGTTAATCTTTAAATAGGACAGGTTATTAAATTTTCTAAATTCCTGTAGGAGATTTGGCAGTGAGATACCCGGTTTAGTCAGGGAAAATAATAAATCATCTGCGTAAGCAGCTACTTTATATTGCACTTCTTTTACCTCTATCCCTTCAATATCCTGATTCAGTCTGACCCTGCACAGAAACGGTTCCACCGTTAAGGCAAACAGGAGGGGTGACAGGGGACATCCCTGTCTAGTACCATTCCTTATTGGGAAAGCTTCTGATAATAACCCATTGGCCTTTACTCTAGCTATCGGTTCCGTGTACACCCTAGTAATCTTCTCTAGCATATTTTTTCCTAATCCGATGTGTCTGAGTACGGAAAACAGAAACGGCCATCCCACTCTATCAAATGCCTTCTCTGCATCCGTACTCAGCACAACATAAGGGATCTTTTTTTCTTTTGCTACTTGCATCAAATTGAGGTCTCTGGTAGCCATATGGTCTCTGCAAGTGACTTTCTAGGAACATCGTTACAGCTGTTTTTATAAAATGTATACCTTTTCATTTATTTTCATCTTTTATAATATTTTATGTCATTTATTATTTTATTATTCAGCTGACCCATGACCTAATACAGGCTTTTTTGGTTGTGTTTACATGGCCCTTCAGGCCATGCATATGTTTTTCCTTTTTGGAGCAGCTGCGGCTATTGTGCTGTTTGGAGCCGGCTCTTCGTCACTTCCAGGTTCCTGACCGAGTCGGATGCGACGTCGGCTGAGGCCGGAGGTGACGTGTCAGCCGGTGGAATGCGCACACATCGGAACTTCCGGGTTTCCGGTGCTAGCGTGCATCCCAAGGAGGCTTTGGCGAGGCCCAGGTGAGCAGCTTGAGCTTCTGCCACCACTCTCCGATTGGGCTGCCAGCTGAGGCTCCGTTTCCATTATGAAATCCACCCCTGAGCCCACTGAGGAGTTTTTTTGCTGTGACTGACTTAAGGTCTGTGGTTTACGGGTCACTAATATGATTTTAAGTCCAAGTACATAATATATTTTATTACAATTTACCATTTGTATGTTAACGATGTCTGAGTGGCAGAGCCAACCTATGTGGGAGGTCCTGTCTGCTCTGCTGCACTATCTATATGTGTAGCAAGTCATTTGCGACCATGGCTCTGATGAAGAGGGTTCTTACTTGAAAAGTGTCAGCCCCATCAGTACAGATGCCTTATAGGCCTCCTGCATTACTGAAAAGTATCCCAGTCCTGATTGCAAAAGGAGTTTTTATATGCATATTTTCAGCATACGTTTGTGAGTATAATGTATGGCATGCTTTTCTTTTTTCCAATAAATGTCCTATTATATTGCGCTAGGTCGGTGCACCTTTCTCTTGTTTTTCTATGTTTCTAGTCCATATGGGTACCCATCATCCTGAGAGGGCAGCAAGAGCTTAAATGCCAGCAACACAGCCTTCATTATAACATAGGACCTGAGCAAAGGAGATTTGAATTGTTTTTTGGGGAACTAGGGGAACCCAGGGGTCTGACTGTACAGGGGGAGAGGGGGGACAGTTACTTAATATACCAGGAACCAGGCAGGCACCGCTCCTGACAGAACATCCTCTCCATGGAAATGGGGGGGGGTTGTCAGCTAGGAGGAATGCTGCGACTCAGGCCGAGACCTGGTCGTGTGCGACCTCGTGAAGTGTTTAACTCGCAGGCCAGCCCCCGTCCGGTGGGAGTAGGTCGCGGCCGACCTAGCGTGGAGCTGAGGTCTGCACGCACTAGCTGGCCAGACTGGAGTAACAACTGGATCTAGATTATCCAGCCCGTAGCTCAGTCCAGCAGTTGAAAAAATTGCCAGGACCAGAGATCCCAGCAAGCAACTAGGTCCTTACTCCTGACTAAGCAGAAAAAAACTGAGTACCTATAGCAGAGAGAGGGAGTATACACCCTGGGACTGCCCATAGTTGTAGCCAGACTTTTATTCTGCCTAATGTCCTCTTCCTGTAGGGGGCAGTGTAACCCAATGGTTAAGAAGATCAGGAGCGGTGTCCATCAATGAACAAAGGAGAAAAACTTTTTTCCCCTCACTGTAGAACATTATCACCCAATAATAGGAGGTATTTCTGCATAAAGATTTTCATGGCAGGATCACCAGGTATTATTTTAGTGAAAGCTGCAGAGTTAACATGGTGGTGTAATTTCAAAAGTTATTCCACTAGATTACATTTTTGTGATGAGGTTAATTTACAAAAGATTTACCAGATCATGCTATTTTTACCAACTGTGTAGAAATATTATATCGGCTAATCCACTAAAGAGATAATCTCAGGTTATCAATGCAAATACCACATGCATTATTTCTTGCACTAGGTCAAATCTCCCCAAGAGAAAGGGGTTGTTCACACTAGCTGTAGCCCTCTGAAGAGCAACCCACAGTGGATTGGTTCAGAGGGTGTTTAACAGGCCACGAGGAGGTGCTTATGTAGCCTTAGGGCCCTATTTACATACAGTATTTGCAGGGTTATAATGCAGCCCAGTTAAATGAATGTATCCCAGTGGCCCTCTTACTGACTTGTGTAGTTTTCTGCATTAAGAACAGACCTATTTTATACTTTGTGCTATGCAGAGGGTCGGCAACCAACACTCCCAAAAGGCCTATACCAAAAACCAGGACTGTTGTAGAGGGTTGAATTTAAATCTGCTCACTACTAAATTGGAATTCCACTGGTTTCTGCGTTTATTAAAAGTCAGCGGCTTCAAAAAGTGTAGTTGCTGACTTTTAATAAACACACTCACCTGTCTCACGGTCCAGCGATGCGGCCGGTGGGAGCCTCATTCTTTCTCCCTCTTCTCCCCACAGCGCCAGCATCACTACTGTGGGCACCAGGCTGTGACAGCTTGCGGCTTCACAGCCGGGTGCACACTGGGCATGCGCATCCTGAGTGGACGGGCAATCTTCTGGGACCTGCGACGTGTCCCAGAAGATATTCAGACACCACCCGCCCCCCCCCCCCCCCAAAAAAAAATGGCATGCCAAATGTGGCATGTCAGGGGGTCAGGAGGCCTTAAAGCGAAAGTTCCACTTTTGAAACTCCGCTTTAACGTTTGACTTGGGAAGGTCCATAAAGTACGTTGCTCATGAAATAGGTCAAAAATGGGCAGTTGTGCTGCGGTTTTACCACCCCACGACCATTCAATCAAACGGTCATACAGCCACCGAACAAGATTGTTCACATGCTACTGCACTTCGCATCATGGCTGTGACTGATCTTTTGTCGTGGCTGATTATTTTTCACTTGGGGCCCAGAGTTTGACAAGGAGCAATGCTTAACAAACTCGTCCATTGAGTTAAATGAGCTGTGCTGCAGCTGTATTGCAATGCACTCGATTGTTGCACAGTAGTGCTGCATTACAGGGTTAAATCAGGAGGTGAGGAGGCAATATAACATCACCTATTAAAGGCCCTCTGAAAAGCACTGTGACCGGATCAATACAGTGGTAATTTCTGCAGATCCTGACCTAGAGTGAAGAGCAGGTACACAGCTCCTGTGGTTTGCAGCATGCAGGCGCTAAACAGGAAGAACTTGGCCAGGTATCAAGAGTGGCGGGAGAGCATCAGAATGCCTCCTAGGCATGGATCTCCCACCAAAACGGAGCTTCCCTCCTCGAAGGAAGCAGACAGGCTCAGGGCGGCATTGTGTGCCAGACAGGGAAAGCCAAAGGGCAGGATGAGGCCTTGAGGCCGCAATCTGTCCAGGTATGTGCTAAAAACCTCGTTGAGGAGTGCTGTGCTAGACAGTTTGTAAAACACAGTGCAGTGGGCTGGCGGCCAGTTGAAGCTACCATCACACTTCCAGCCTTCCAGCACTCATAGTAGAACTATGGTGAAACTACAAAAACACGCTATAGGCACAAACCTGTAGAAGTGCTCTATTTTTTTGTATTAAAAAAAAAAAAAAAAGGGGCTGACATTGACCAACTTATATCCCCTCTTCCTGCAGTTCCATACCTCTGCTATTTTAAATAGTGTGTGAGCTTCGATACAGGTTGATTAAATCACTCCCAACTCAATGTGGCAGTATTTTGAATTGGTAATTGGCCACTAAGGCCTGAGCACTATGCCATAAGAGGAAGTCACAGGCTCTCCCATGCTCAGGAGCACCAGATATTTTGCAGTGGCTGCAATGGACGGGATGGCGAGAAAGCACTTCACAGGATAGCATAGGTCAAAAGGGAAAGTGGGGCTTTTATGAGACTCTTATTTTGCCCTGGGTGTGCATAGACTGATAGGGTATTAGAACAATGCCATCTGTTGCCACAGGGATACCACTAGTCTGAAAATAATCCCTCATACAAATAACAGAGGAAATGGTGCCTCTAAGACACCTGTAGATAAGGGTCAAGGTGAAAGGTTCAGGATCCCGTTCTTAGTAGAGAACAAATATAGCTCAGCTGGTCAGAATATGCAAAACATAGAATGAGGAGGTGGTGAGATGAGGAGGGATAACTTCAGGATCAGTTTAACAAGATGCAGAGGATCAGCAGAGTTTAAATTAGGTGATCAGTAAGTAGGCTGGCTTCCCTCGCTTTTTCCAAGTGCAGATCTCTGCACACAGCTCTGCCAAGAACTGCAATACGAATAAATTTCAAACCACACATCTTGTTTTAAATAAAATGTTTAATTATAAAAAGATAACTTCTACTATTACCTAAAAGTAATAAATACAGTGGCGGGATGACAATACTACGGTAGGAGCAAATCAGAAGGAAAAGAGGGGGAGGAACCTGTGCCCTGTAAAGTACTCCAAGAAAATGATTTTACAGGTAAAACAAAAAACTGAATTTTTGTAAAATCTTACCTGTAAAATTCCTTTCTCTGAGTCCTCCGACAGTCGCCGCCCCTCCATATTCGTCACTATTGGGGTGTTAGACTTTGCTCCGAAGGAGTAGCTAGACAACAGAATATGTTAAACATTTAAATATTTTAACATATCCCACCCCTAGGGGGTGGTCCCCTCAGTCTATAACCCTCCTGCTTCCTGCATCCATCCTCAGTTTTAGTAGTATAGCAGTAGAGTACACAACCAAACCCCAAAAGAGGGACGGGGGCGGCGACTGTCGGAGGACTCAGAGAAAGGAATTTTACAGGTAAGATTTTACAAAAATTCCGTTTTCTCTTACGTCCTCCGACAGTCGCCGCCCCCCCATATTCGTCACTATTGGGGACGTCCCAAAGCAGTGCAAACATGAGGGGTGGGAAACGCAGTCGCGCCTAAGGCAACGCCGTCTCCACATCAGAGAAAGGAACCTTACCAAAGGAAGGAAACCAGCTGGGCAATATGACAAAAAAAGTGCGCTCAACAGGAGCAACAACCCAGGAAAAACAAACAACCCAGGGATAGAAAACGTATCCCAACAGCCAGAGGTCCCAAAAAAACAAGGGACCCTAAGGAACAGCCGCACTAAGAACCTTGCGGCCAGAGGAAGCATCAGCCGATGCCTGAACATCCACTCTGTAGAATTTTGTGAAAGTGTGAACGGTCGACCAAGTCACCGCCTTACACACCTGGGCCACAGAGGCCCCATGACGACAGGCCCAAGACGTACTCACAGATCTGGTAGAGTGCGCCTTCACAGGAATAGGGGGAACCTTCCCCTTCAAAGCATAGGCCTGCTCAATGGTCTGTCTGATCCATTTGGAGATGGTAGAAGCCGACGCCGCCATGCCCTTCCGAGGACCCTCCAGAAGAACAAACAAGGAATCCGTCTTGCGAAAAGACTCAGTCGATTTAAGGTAAACCCTAATCGTCCGAACAACATCCAAGGAGTGCAATTTTACTTCCTTCGGATGTTTAGGCTTTGCGCAGAGCGAAGGCAAGACAATGTCCTCATTGAGGTGAAACTCCGAAACCCGTTTCGGAAGAAGAGAAGGGTTAGGTCGCAAGACCACCTTATCCAAATGATTGACCAGATACGGAGACTTGCAAGACAAAGCTGCCAGCTCCGACACTCTGCGAGCCGAAGTGATCGCAACCAAAAAGGCGACCTTTTTGGACAACATGGACAACGAAATCTCCCTGATCTGCTCAAAAGGAGAATGTTGTAATACGGACAGAACCAGGTTCAGATCCCAAGGAGGCAAAGGATCCCTCCTAGGAGGGACCAGATGTCGCACACCTTGAACAAAGGTGCTAACCAAGGAGTTAGAAGCGACAGGACGTTGAAACAGAACGGCCAGCGCCGACACCTGACCCTTAACCGTGGCCAGAGCCAAACGCTGGTCCACACCCAACTGAAGGAAGGACAACACTCGAGAAATCGAGTACGCTCGAGGAGAAAACCCCCTGGACTCGCACCAGGCAAAATAGGCCTTCCAAGTACGATAATAGACCTTACCTGAGGAAGGCTTCCTCGCGTTGATCAAAGTATGAATGACCTCAGGGGAAAGACCCCTATCCTTCAGGACCTCGGTCTCAACAGCCAGGCCGTCAAAGCCAGCGACCGTAAAGCAGGATGGAAGATCGGCCCTTGAGACAGGAGATCTTCTCGAAGAGGCAGACGCCACGGGGCGTCCACCGCCAGATTCACGAGCTCCGCGTACCAGGACCGGCGAGGCCAGTCCGGAGCCACAAGAACCACCGTGCCGCGTTCCGATCGCAACCTGCGAAGGAACCTGGACAGCAATTGAATCGGTGGGAACGCATACATCAATCGGTACTGATGCCACGGGGCCACCAACGCGTCTGACGCGTCGGCCCGAGGGTCGCGCGTCCGTGCCACGAACCTCCTCACCTTGTTTTCAGACGGGACGCGAACAGGTCCACATCTGGGAGACCCCATTTCGCGCACAACATCTGGAAGACATCCGGGTGGAGGGACCATTCCCCCTGATCCAGGGCCTGGCGACTCAGATAGTCCGCCTGCCAGTTCTCCACCCCCGGAATGTGAACCGCCGTTATCGCCGGGACATGAGCCTCGGCCCAAGACAGAATGTCGGCCACTTCCCGAGCCGCTCGGGCACTCCTGGTGCCCCCTTGATGATTGACATAAGCCACCGCCGTGGCATTGTCCGTCTGCACCCGGACCGGACAGCCCTGCAGCCGGTCCGTCCAGCAACGAAGGCAGAGATTTATCGCACGCAATTCCAGAATGTTGATCGGAAGGGAGGATTCCTCCTCCGACCAAGTCCCCTGGGCGGACAGAACGCTCAGAACACCACCCCAGCCCGACAGGCTGGCATCCGTGGTAATCACCGTCCATGAGACAGGACGAAAAGACTTGCCCCCCGACAACGGGGACTGGAGCCACCACAGAAGACTCTTCTGCCTGGTGCGAAGGCTCAACGAGATCTGAAGATCCAGAGAATGCGGTTGCCCGTCCCACCTGGACAGGATCTCCGCCTGGAGACCCCGCGTGTGGAACTGGGCAAAGGGGATCGCCTCAAAGGCCGAGACCATCAATCCCAGACATCTCATGCACGTCCGAAGTGAGGAGTGCGGAGCGTCCCTGAGGGACCTGACCTCTTCCTGAAGAGACCTGAGTTTGTCTTCCGGCAGGAAAACCTTCGCCTGGACCGAGTCCAGGACCATCCCCAGGTAGGAGAGACGAACCGACGGAACCAAAGTTGACTTTGGAAAATTGATCGTCCAACCAAACTCCTGCAGAGTCTGCAGCGTGACGGACAGATTCCGTGCCAGACCCCGGCTGGTCGCAGACCGAACCAGGATATCGTCCAGGTAACCTAGGACAGAGACGCCCTGGGCTCTCAACAAAGCCAGAACCGGTGCAAGCACCTTGGTGAAAACCCGCGGAGCCGAGGCTAGACCAAAAGGCAACGCCACGAATTGGTAATGATCCTCCGCGATGGCGAATCGAAGGTATCTCTGATGACCCCCGAAAATCAGGATGTGGAGATACGCATCCTTCAAATCGATGGAGGCCATGAATTCCCCCGGAACCAGGGCAGCCACCACCGACCGCAGGGATTCCATGCGGAACTTGCGAACCCGCACAAAGCGGTTCAGAGCTTTCAAGTCCAGAATCGGACGCACCTTGCCCTCCTTCCTGGGCACGGTGAACAGATTGGAATAAAACCCCCGAAATCTGTCCCGATGAGGCACCGGAACCACTACGCCCTGAGCCCGCAGGTCCCGCACTGCTAGGTGCAGATCCCGCAAACGCTCTGGAGACAGCTGAAGATTTGAGGGAAAAAATCTGCTCTCCGGCCTGGAGAGAAACTCGATCTTGTAGCCAGATCGAACGATTTCCTGAACCCACCTGTCCCGAATGCGGGCCAGCCAGGGTTGAAGAAAACCGAGAAAGCGTCCCCCCACCCCAGAACTGGGTGAGGGCGCCCCTTCAGGCCGCACTGTTATGGGCAGCGGAGCCGGACTGGCCGGACTTCTGCTTACCTGTCCACGGCTTCTTCTGAGAGCCTTGGCCTTTGAATGGCTTGCCCTTGTAGTGCGACCGAAATGCACGAAAGGACCCCTGAGAGGGCCGAAAGGAAGCGTGCTTCTTACCAGGAGCCGCCTTAGCCTTGTGGGATTGGGGCAAGAGCGTGCTCTTACCACCCGTGATCCCCTTAATCAATGTATCCAAGGATTCGCCAAAAAGGCGAGAACCCTCATAAGGTAGGTTGGCTAAGGTCTTGCGTGAAGATTGGTCCACAGACCAGCACTTTAGCCAAACCAGGCGGCGAGACAACACCGCCACACTGTGCACACGTGCAGCCAGCGGCACTAAATCCAAGTCCGCATCACACAAGTACATGACCCCCTGATGGATTTGATCCACCATATCCAATGTTGCGGGAGAAGCCGACTCAGTCACCAAGACGCGCCTAAGCACCTGCGTCCAACTCGCGACAGCCTGAGCCGTCATAAGAGAGGCAAACAGAGCCTTCAGCATCGAACCCGTGACAGAATAAGTATGACGGGCAAGAGACTCCAGTCTCCTATCCGTGGCATCCCGGAACACCGGAGTATCTTCTGCAGGAATCACAGTGGACCTATTCAAAACCGCTATAGCGTGATCCACCGGGGGAGGCTCACACCACCGTTCATCAGTGGCAGGTGTAAAAGGATAACGCAGCTTGAACCTGCTTGGCACCGCAAACGGTTTGCGCAAATTGCGCCATTGTTCCTTAACAGCGCGCTGAAAATCTTCAGTGCAGGGGAAGACCTGTGAAGTCTTGCGTCTTCTCTGCGTCCCATAAGCCGCCAGGGCCGCAGGGGGACATGGCTCATCCTGCAAACGCAGCGTTTGTTTAATAGAAGCAACCAATTCATCCATGATTGCAAGCTCTTCAGGCGAGCCAGAGGGAGAATTATCAACCCCCTCAACCTCCGCCTCGGACCCCGCAAGATCCAGGGAGGAACGGGACCCCGACAGGGAGACCCCGGGCATAGCAGCCCCATCACCTTCCCCATCGCCCTCTGAATCAGAGGAAATTGCAACCCTGGGACTTTTAGTGGACTGAGCAGCCACTAGCATCTGCACCTGAGCAGCAAGGTTAGCTACCACCGCAGCCAAATCCCCCCCGGGGGGGAAGCAGCAGTCCCCTGGCTACCCACCAAAGTGGCAGGAAATTTGCCTTCCTGAGAATCCATTGCCCCCAGAAAAAAAATTGATGCTGGAGAGGAAAGGGTTAACCGCCCCTGTAACCAGCGCGGCAGCGCAGCCCACCGCCACACACACAGCCAACTGAGACCCCCACAGGGATAAGCTGAACACAGGCAATGGATACAGGGAGACAAGAGAAATACAGAACCTGAAGAGACCACTGCTGCAGCTGCTGCTCCGATCGGTGTCCCAGGGAAAGAGGAAGTGATGGAATCAGGGCGCTCTATTAAAGCCTATGGAAGGCTACAAGAAAATGGCCGCCCGCAGTGTAAACATGCGGTCCGGAGCGAGTACAGCCAAAATGGCACCTTTTGGCGCCAAAACCGCCGCTCCTCCACCTCTAGAAAGAGGATACCTCACAGACTATGTGAAGGTAAAAACATGGCGGACCGCCGCAGCGGTCGCCTACCGTGCCCCAAACATGATAAAACATGTCCCACAGCACATAGCAGTTCACACAGAAGCACACTGACACAGACAGTGCAGCTCAGCCCCCCCTCCTTGCAGCCCACAGCATGCAGCCAGAGAGACAGGGAGATCAATGATGTGAACACAGGCAGGGTAACACAGTCCCAGACTGACAGACCCCAGACAGACAGGTCCCCACATAGACACTAGGCTTGTGACGGTATCAGATTTTCATGCTGCGATTAATTGATTAAGGTTTTGCCACGGTATACGGTATTATCACGGTATTCTATTAAATTTAAATTATTAAATTTCTACCTCACTTGAATTTCATTGCTGAATTTAGGGGCGTTGGTTCACTTATGCACATTATTATATAGTCAGTCAGTACAGACTCTGTGAACCAGGCCTAAAATAGGTCATCAAGCAGTGTCTGGCCTAACTGGTGATAACTGGTCCTGGCGCTCGGCTCCGATCCGATGGCCTGGTCATTAAGAGGGCAAATCCTTGTGGTCAAGAAGTGGTTAAACCTGAAGGAGGTGTTGTTTATAAATTACTTTACTATTGCTTTAGGCCTGGTTCACATGTATGCGGGTTGGCGGTTCACATGTATGCGGGTTGGCGGTTCACATGTATGCGGGTTGGCGGCCCACATTTGCACAGGCATAGCAGCCCATTGATTTGAACGGGCTGCTATGCCCTCATTTTCCGCAGAAAAAAGGTGCATGCAGCATTTTTTTAAAATTCAGTGGCCTTGAAATCCATCCTGCTTTTGCACCATGCGACTAACCTGCAGTTCCTGCTCTGGCAAGCTTTCTGCATTTTTTGTATACGTGGGCACGGCATTTAAAAACAGTTTGCGTGTGCAGCAACGGCAGGTAAGTCGCATGGTGCAAAAGAAGGATGGATTTCATGGCCACTGCATTTTTTTAAATTCTGCATGCACCTTTTTTCAGCTGAAAACGCAGGCATAGCAGCTCAAGCCCATTCACATCAATGGGCTGCTATGCCTGTGCAAATGTGGGCCCCCAACCCGCATACATGTGAACCACCAACCCACATACATGTGAACCAGGCCTAAAGCAATAGTAAAGTCATTAATAGATAAAAACACCGGTCCTCCTGCAGGTTTAACCACTTCTGGATCGCAAGGATTTGCCCCTTTAAAGACCAGGCCATCGGATCAGAGCGCCAGGACCAGTCATCACCAGGTAGGCCAGACACTGCTTGATGGCTATATAATAATGTAATGTGGGCTGCTATGCGTGTGTGTATATATATATTATATATATATATATATATATATATATATATATATATATATATATATATATTTTAGAGCTGCACGATTCTGGCCAAAATGAGAATCGCGATTTTTTTTAGCTTGGAATAAAGATCACGATTCTCTGTGTAACAAAAAAAAAAAAAATTGGGATAACTTACTGTTACGGTTTTTTTTTTTTTTATTCATTAAAGTCTATTAATTGCGTTTGAAAGACTGCTGCGCAAATACAGTGTGACATAATATATTACAACAATCGCCATTTTTTTCTGTAGGGTCTCTGCTAAAAAAATATATAAAATGTTTGGGGGTTCTAAGTACTTTTCTAGCAAAAAAAAAAACTGATTTTAACTTGCAAGCAACAAGTGTCAGAAAAAGATCCAGTCTTTAAGAGGTTAAACTTCCTTTCTCCCTGGCAGAGGGAAGGAAAAGATACAAATGTAATCATTTTTGTTTATAGTTAGGAGACTTAATGCTGAAAGGCTTAGCTGTGTGAGTGAATGAGTCATCCAGCTCACTGAAATGTATCAATTCACAAGTCAGACCCAGGAGCAGATAAACTCGGTATTTTAAAAATGCCACAATAACAATACCGTGGCTATGCAATACCGCGATATATCGAATTACCGAAAACCGGCATATGTCTAATAGACACACTTACCTCCTATATAGCGTGGGGAACCCGCACAGGCGAACAAGCCACTGCACATCTGACAGGGAGAGTCGCAGCCAGGACGCAATAGAAAGTGGGTTAAGAAACCGCACAGCGTCCAGTGAGGTGGCCACCTCACCGCAGCATCCCTGCACGGAACAGGGATGGGTCGTTCAGTATGCCCAGGAGCGTTACCTGGCTGAACGCTCAATGGCAGGCTGAGAAGCCACTGACCCACAACTTGCGCGCAGGGGGATCAGCCCGAGACCCAGCCCGCATGAATCCTCTTCATCAGAAGAACTAACTAATGCTGGAAAATAACAGCTAAATAAAGAGAGAGAAAAAACTCAAACAAAAATCTAAAAGAGAAAGAAAAGACTGAGACACAATGCCCCAGCATAGAGAAAGTCTGCCACTCCTGACAAGCTAGACGTTAAAACTGAGGATGGATGCAGGAAGCAGGAGGGTTATAGAATGAGGGGACCACCCCCTAGGGGTGGGATATGTTTAAATATTTAAATGTTTAACATATTCTGTTGTCTAGCTACTCCTTCGGAGCAAAGTCTAACACCCCAATAGTGACGAATATGGAGGGTCGGCGACTGTCCGAGGACGTAAGAGAAAGAGGATTTTTGTTTGATCATACATTACAGGACACAGGATTGTATTCAGGAATGCAAGGGACATTACCAAGCAATACAACAGAGTAGTGGGCAACACAGCAAACAACATACTTAGATTTTGAACATGTTATACTTACCTGCTGTGTGTAATGGTTTTGCACAGAGTAGCCCCGATCCTCCTCTTCTTGGGTCTCCCGCTGAATGCCCCCATAAACAAACCACTTGCTAAGGGGGCACTTGTACATGCTCGCTCCTGAGCCCCACTGTGTGTGTCAATAAGACAAACAGAGCGTGACTCAGCCCTGCTCACCGCTCCAGCTTCACTGGTTGTGATTAACAGCTGGAGCCAATGGCTCCCACTGCTGTGTCTGACCCAATGAGGAGAGATAGAGCTGGGAGAACCGCTGCTCTCGAGCACATCGCTGGATCAATATCGGGCACAGGGAGCTGTACACAAGGTTTTTGTTTTGTTTTTTACAATCATGCATTGAATGCATGAAGGTAAAAACACCTTCAGCCTCTAGAAATCATTTAACAGAAGGGGTTCAAGCTGGGTATTGGGCTGCCTGAAGAACCATATGGTAAAACCTAAACAAACATCGGACCAGGTAGCAGCCTTGCATATCTGAAAAACAAGTGCCTAATGCTAGAAAACCCAAGAAGCACTAAACAGACCTAGCACAATGTGCTTTGGTAAGGAAAGGTGGATCCTTGCTCTGAAGTCTATAGGCTTGAATGATGGATTGCTGAATCTACCTGGAGATGGTGAAACAAGATGCACATTATCTCCTGCAGCCCCTATTTCTTAGGACCTGGGCTTAAACAGACAAGCCAATAAAGCCCGCAACCATTAGGCAGGACAGCAGTACCAGAAGGCCCAGAAGCATGACAGTCCAAGTACCATATCTGCCTGGGCCAGTTCGATGCGATTAGGATCACCAGAATGTCCTCTGACTCCATCCTGTGGAGCAGACAAGGAGTTTCAGCAAAAGAAATGCATAAGTCAGATTGAACTGGTGCCACAAAACCACAAGGGTGTTCACTGGGAAGGTTCGGGGGATCTCTGGATCTGGACACAAACTGCTCCAATAAATAAAGAAGGAGTTCACCTTTGGAGCATGTTACATATGTTCCAACTGTTTTTAGGGTGGAACATGTAATATGTTCCAACATCTGCAGCGTCTCTCCTCCCGAAGTCACAATTTAAAAACAGGGCAGCCATGTGGGGCTTGGCCCACAAAGCCACATAGTTTATTTACAGTATCATGTGAATTAAAGCAGAGTTCCACCCTCATTAAAATATATTGTCAGTCCCCCCTTCCCCTTCAATTACCTTTTTTTGTTTTCATACTGTGTCCTTTGCCACGGTGAGGTACGTCATGTCCAGCAACACATTGGCTCCTGGGAGATGAGTGTCATCAATTCCAGGAGTCAGTGGACATTGCTGGCTGGAAGCATCGCTGCCATTGCTATGGAATCCTAGCTGACATGCAGTGGGGCCAGCCAATATCGGACTGCATATTCGCGAGATCGTGAGGTGCATGCTTGGTAACCAGCATGCACAGAATCCAGGAAAACAACCACAGCGGCTTCACATGCCCACACTCTAGATGGGCACGATGTACAGAAGAGGAAAAAAAAAAACGTTTTAAATGCTGCACAAAAACAGAAAGATATCTAAATGTAAACGAACAAGCGGTGACTATACTAGTGGTTCTTTTATCCGAAAGAAATTAAATAAAAAACGTCCGGAACTCTGCTTTAATGCCTACAAGTACTGTCAGCCATTGCGGCTCATGGCTTGTAGTTCTGTAAGGGCACTGGTGAGCGCTCTTGTAGTCCATTGATCCTCCTATTCTCAGGTAACTGCCTGCCTGTATCAGAGGTACAGATAGACCACTATCTTGAGAGTCTGCAGAAGCCTGAGATTACACTATCTGCTGATCACGGGTGCAATGCTCTACAGGCTCTTTAGGAGAAAGACCTTTTTATTTTTTAGAAATGCACTATTTTTACCTGCAAAAAATAAGCATGTATTTATTTTTTTAAGGTGAACTTCTCCTTTAAACCTTGAAGCTAGGAGGTCCAGCTCTGGTGCTCCCCCCCCCCTACCACCTGTAACACAAGTCTTGAAAACACCTCCAAGTGAAGAGAGGATTCCCTGGAGTCCAGGCGTTGAAAATGAAGGATGTCCGCCTGCCAATTTTCCACTCCAGGATAAGGGACGGTGAATAAGGCTGGTAAATGAAGTTCCACCCAAGCCAGAATCAGATTTGCCTCTCTATGGGCAACAAGATTTCTGGTACCCTCTGGTGGTTGATGTAAACCACTGCTATGGCCTTTTCTGACAGACCTGGTCAGCGGACCCTGCAGTCAAAAGATCCAGCATTGAAATAACGTTTACAATGCTGGGCTACACATCTACCCGCTGTTGGTTGCGACCAATGTGTCGTGGCTGGCAGTACTGTTTAACCCTTTGTGGGAATATATCCAAAGTAAGGTATTCACCTCAGGGATTCACCACTGTTGGTGCAAACCTCACCTTCCAAGTGACAACACAGGCAGGATGCAGGATACCACCAGACTTCGCCCTCCCAGTGGGCATACTCTCACAGGAGTATTCAGAGACAGGGAAACAACAAATGTGAATCACATCCCTGGATTAGTGGAGCACTCGGCAGCTCTAACCCACACTAAATAGCTGGTGCCCAACAGTGTCCAGTGCACAAAGGCACATTACAGGCCAAGCCAGCTTCTTCTTCACAGCAGGGTCCAGGGATGGGCTCCTAGGCTATACAGAGGATCAGTTCATCTGGAAAGCTGCAAAGCAAGCCCTGGGTATTCAGCAGCCAGTGAAAAAACCTGCTAGAAAAATAAAAAAAACTTTGAGAAAAAAAAAGAAGGAGCTGAGAGAACCCATTCATCTTCCAAGGACACTAGCAAAAAAGTGGCTTGTTGGGAATGGGAGGGGTTATGCAGGGCTGCCCTAACAGTTGTGCCAGTGTTCAATCTCCCGAAGGTGGGAGCATAACAATAGTTCCTGAACATCAACCTGTGTCTTGCAACATACTATAAAGAAAACAGTTTGCACTTTATACTTATTTTATTCCTAACCATTTAAAAACTCTAAACTTGTTCATCCGAGCACTGCTGTTATTGCTAGAACGGGTCACGCGAGGGTTTCCAACAGTCTGCTTGATGGTAGTTTTAAAAGCTGTTGGGGGTGGCTTGTTACTGCCAACTTTGCTGTCTTGAGCTTCAGATTGCGGCTTTACCAAACGCTTCACCATTGCAGCAGAGGGCACTTTTCTCTTTCTTTCTTCCTCTGGGTTGGCTTTTTTGACTGTGCCAAGCCGTTGTGCTAAACTGATCTTTTGAGTGGTGAGCTTGGCAGGGGGCTTTGTGGCAAGTCTCCTAATGGTGGTGATGGCAGGCTTTGGTTCAGAGCTTGTGGCTTTGGCCTTCACATTAACCCCAGGAGTAAGCTTCTCTCGAATAATGGTGGTAGCCTTTTTCTTAAGTACACCAGCATACTGCAGAACACTGCCATCTTCATTGCTCTCTGCTGAATGATCTTCACCAAGTGCATCACCCAAACGGCTAAAGAGTCCAGTGGGCTGTAAAAGCACAAAGTAAGCCATGAATACATGGGCATTATCAAAAGTAGCTGCCTCCCATAAGCACCTTCTACTCACCTTTGTTACGGTTGTTGTGTCCGCTTTGCTCTTGGCTCCCAGTCTGTCAAAGACTGACGTTCTGGTGGAACCTATAACATGGTCACAAAATAAAAATAAACTTGTCACAAAACTCGGCCTGATGTATTCTATTAGAGATTGACATGTATTTTATAGAAGGTTGTCCAAAGTGTCTTCTAGACTCCTGTGATCCCTTTCAGTCGACAGCAGGCTAAAGGTCGCTGTCAGCTGACATCACTCAGTCCCAGGCTCCAGATCGATCCCGACTTTAATGTTGGGATCCACCCACTTGCCTGGACCAGCAGCAGGCTCAGCCTCTCAGCAAGCTTTTGAGAGCAGCTGCTCCTCCCTCGCCACAGCCTGGCACTCCAGTGAGCACTGGAGGGGCAGAGCAGAGAGCCGGCGACTGATAAGTCACTAGCTTTCTGTTCACTGAAGACTGAACTGAGCGATCAGCAGTCTTTGATCACTCGGTTCTCAGTCTTAAGAGGCAGAGGGGGACGGATGCTGCATCCACCTATGCGAGTATGAATGTTTTTTTTTCAAAAATCCTGAACTCCTCCTATAATATCCTGTAAATTGCCTGCATTCCAGTGATAGAGGAAAAACTGGTAACACCAGTTTACAAAATATGCCAATCAAAGATGATTTGTTTCACAGCCTTGTTTGCCCTCTTTTATACTATAAAATAACCCCCAAGACAGTACATCTCAGTCAGTAAACAGTTTTACGAGCTGGCACCAAACACTCACTTTTAGCTGCCTGTTCTTCCAGAATTTTCTTTGTCCGAGGTGTGGTCCCCTTTGGCATATTAATGACATATGTCCCTTCAATCTCGGACGTCACCCTGCGACGTTTTACTGGAACCTCTGCAGTGTCAGCTGCAGGTGAAGACCCAGCTACAGAGAGAGGATGGCCAAAGGACAAAAATGTCAAATTGGCATATACCTATGCAATAATACTTAATTTGTTTGCATGAATTACACACAAACTACCTGACTGTGCATTCTTTAGAGCCACTTTGTTGGAGACTGTAACAGAGATCTTGGATGTGCTTGTTTCAGGTCTGCAGACAGGGGTAGATGGAGGAGAGTCTCGACTGTTTGCAATCATTCTTGTGGCTGCTAACAAAAAAGAAACATTGAGAGAAAATAAAAAAAAAAATAAAAAAAAAAGGCGATGTTTTTCACAGCAGCTTTTCTAGAAGAACCTTTGGAATCAATCATTTTCAGGGCTCAGGGAGCTCTGCATAAAAAATAAATAAATAAAAAAAATGATATATATATATATATATATATATATATATATATATATATATATATATATATATATATATATATATATATATATATATACATACATACACACACACACACACACACACACACACACACACACACACACACACAATAAAAATAAAAGAACGTAGCACCTTTCACATATTTTAAAACATTAAGCACATCATTCATAAATATTCATCAGTTCTGCACGACAAAACCATATTTCTGCGAATATCCTATAATGAAAACTAACAATAGACGGGGGAGTGGTTGGTTGGAATGCAGTGGAAACTAGTACCTCTTTTACATGGGTAGTCTGGGGAAAAAAAAAAACCACACACGGGATTTTTGACTTACTATAAAATCAATTTCTCTGATGTTCATTTACTGACACAGCTCATGATTCTTCTTAAACCATTGAGTTATACTGCCCCCTACAGGAGTAGGACACTAGGCAGGAAAAAGCTTGACTACGCATGCCTATGGGCAGTCCCAGGGGGTATACACCCATTCTCAGCTATAGGCACTCAGTTTTGTTACAAGCAGTGTCAAAAATCAAAGAGTCAAAAATCCCATTTTCTCTTTCGTTCATTGACGGACACAGCTCCTGATTCTTCTTAACCATTGGTGCATCCCAAAGCACCTTAAACTGGGGTGAGAAAAAAACATCAGAAAAAAATTCCCAAGGCTAACCCTAGCCAACAGAGCTCAACCATAAACAACTGGAGTTCACCTGAAAAACAATACACCCTCAAAGAGGACCAGGTCCTCTAAACCGCAGCCAAAAGAAGCATACGCAGATGCCAACACAACCACTTTACAAAAAAATTTTGTAAAAAGTGTGCACCGACGACCAGGTGGCTGCCTTGCAAAACCTGCGTCACTGACGCTTGAAGACGGGAAGCCCAGGAGACACTAAGCAACCTAGTAGAGTGCGCCTAAACAAGGAAAGGAGGAACCTGACCCCTAATGCAAAAAGCCTGAACCACCACCTGTCTGATCCATCTAGAAATGGTTGCAGAAGCGGACAACCCTTTGTGAGGTCCGTTCGTGAGCACAAATAGAGAGTCTGACTTCCTAACAGACTCCGTAGCTGCCAGGTACACCCTAATTGCTCGGACCACATCCAAGACATGCAAGACAATTTCCTTCAGATGTTTAGGCCTGGGAAACAGGGAAGGCAAAACAATGTCTTCATTCAAATGACAATCAGAGGCCACCTTAGGAAAAAATGACGGACAGAGGCAAAGCAGCACCTTATCCTTTTGAAGCACCATAAGGGGAACGACAGGATAACGCCGCCAGAGCCGACACCCTGCATGCAGAGATAATAACCACCAAAGAAAGCCATCTTCTGGGGCAATATAAGCAGGGAAACCTCCCAAATATTTAAAAAGAGAAGCTTAAGTAGAGCTGAAAGCACCGCATTAAGATTGCAGAGTGGCAACTGAGCCCACACTGAAGGAACCAAAATGTCGGACACCCTGAAGAAATGTTACGCACCAGGGAGTGTGTGGCCAAAAGGTCATCGGAAAAAAAAAAAAAAAAACTCCATACCTGCCCATGATGGTACTTAAGGCCAAATTTTTGTTCAACCTACAATTGAAGGAAGGTTAAGATCCAATCCCCTGAGAAGGAGGGAGGATAAACCACAAGAGACACACCACACAATGTACGTCTTCCACGTACGATGGTAGATCTTCTTAGAGGCAGATTTCCAAGCTTTTAACAGTGTCAGAGTCACCGATTCAAACAAATCTCCACCCTTCAGCACCTGGCGTTCAACAGCCAAGCCGTTAAAGCCAGTGACTGTAAGGCAGGATGGAAGACTGGTCCTTGGGACAACAGATTCTCCCTGAGAGGAAGTTCCCAAGGAGCATCAGCGACAAGCATACCAAGACCGGCAAGACCAGTCTGGAGCCACTAGAATGACCGGAATCCCTTCTGCCTGAATCCTACACAGGAGTTGTGGCAGAAGTTTGAGAGGGCTGGAACGAATTAGTCAGCCCACCTTAGAATGCAGTACACTAAGCGGCAGTCTGGGCTCTGTCAGAGTCTAGATTCCCTGAGCACGTGTGTGCTGAGGACGCCTCCCCACCCGGACAGGCTGGCATCCATGGAGACAACCGTCCAGAACAGGAAGAGAAGGAAGGATTTCTCCCGTCGAAGTACCAGAGAATGAAGCCACCTCTAGAGACTGTTGATCCTTGACCCATTTCACCAGAATCTCTTTAACAGAGATCTTGTGTGGAACTGTGCAAACAGACTGGAGTTTTTCCCAAAGAAAAAGCTGACTCAGCTAAGGCTGAGTCAGACCCATATAGGCCAGTTTTTGTGGAGAGAACCAAAGCAGACGCATGAATGTTCAGGATCCCACCGAACTCCCTCAGAGTTCGCAGAGCAATCTCCAGTAGTCCATCAGAGCAGTTGGAGACTCCGCTCGCAGAAGATGATCGTCCAGGTTCCCCAGTGCTGCGATCCCAAGGTGATTAAAAAAAAAAAAAAAAAAAAAAAAAGAAAATGGAAAGAAGAAGAAAAAAAAATGCCAGCACCAGGTCCAACACTCCTGTGAAGAACCAAGGTGAGAAAAAAAAAAAAGTCAGCGCTACAAAAACGGAATGCTTCTCGTCCACGGCAAAAAGGAGGAAGCCCTGGTGACCAGCACATATTAGAATGTGCAGGTAGGCGTCCTTGATATCGCAAGAAGCAAAAAATTCCCCTGATGTAGGGACGCCACAGCAATGTGAATGGACTCCATGCGGAACTTCTGTACTCACACAAAGCAGCTTAGCGCCTTGGGGGTCCAGAATTGGATGTACCATGCCTTCCTGCCTGGGAACTGTAAAGAGGTTTGAGTAAAAAATAAAACCTTGAAAATGTTCCGAAGTCTGAACCGGAACAATCACCCCTTGAAATAAGAAGTCTTGCACTGCCCCAAAGAGACCCTGTAAGTGATCTGGGGACGAGTGCAGGTTGGAAGGGAAAAAAAAACAAATAACTTTGTGGACCCACTTGTTCTGTACCAGGGAGATCCATTGATCCGGAAACCAGGAAAGAAATCCCACCACCCCAGATACGGGTGAGGGTGCCCATTCATGCAGAGGCAGCCTTGTCCGCAGGTCTGGAAGAGCCTGCTCGTGGCTTTCCAGACCAGGTCCTCTTGGAACCTCTGGTGGAGGCCCTGACTTATGATCCCAATCTTGAGATCCTGAGAGACAAAGAGGCCACTTAGGAGCCGAGGAGAATGGCCCACATCTACGGCGGGGCTCCTTGCCCTTGGTAGCCTGCGGCCTCCCCTCCCGCAAGACTCTTAAATTATGTCATCCAAGGAAGTTCCAAACAGATGACAGCGCACATATGGTGGGCCAGAGCATCCGCCCTCCTCACCTGGGATTAGGGTAACTCAATTGGACCTGGAAACCGGCGAGTCCACTACAGGTGGGGCCGTCCACCTTTTACGCATTTAATCCTCATAAGGATGCTGCAAGAAAAAATGCCTAGCAACCACTGCATTTTGGACAACCCCACTGTTTGTGGCCTCCTCCTTTTTAAAGTTTTGCGCACTGACGCAAACAGTGCATCCACCAGCGCCTATTTAAGTGCAGCTAGAGGAGCAGAGGAATCATCCTCACTATCTGAGAACTCAAGGTGCATGGACGCAGACCCAGTAGTGTCTATTTACTGAGCTTAGCCCAAAAACATAAAACAGGGGAGATCACCGATTACGATCCCGCAAAAGGGGATGCCGGCCAAGGGTCCACAAAATGGACCACCTATTGGACCCCGCAAAAAAAAAAAAAAGGGGGGGTCCTCCCTCCATAGATAACATAGCCCCTGTGATGTGGACGTGCAGGCAGGGAATCCTCGCTAAAACAAGGCAGGTGCTCCACACAATAATGGCAGCAAGACTGTAAATTAAAAATGTAGGACCCCCACAACGCCACCTGGTCCCAAGGGAGGTGCCAAGCTCACCATATGGCTCAGCAGGCTGCAAGCCGCAGCCCAAATTTTTGTTGGGGCCCAGACGCAATTTCACGGATCCTCAGCCTGGCAGATGCCCAAAGGAAGAGTGGGGGCTTACGTTACATGCACTGGGGCCATCCCCCAGCGGCGTCGCCCGAATCGGCCGCATGGCCTAGTAGGCCACGTCCTGATTATGAGGGCACCTGGCTGTGAGCCCCAGCAGAGTCGGCCACCAAGGGGCAGCGAAAGGGAAGGCGGCTGCCCAAAACGGGAGGCAGTGGCTTCAGCCATCCTCACAGGGGCCACCTCACATAGGTTAAGACGAGTAGGCCGTGTGAGGCACATACCCGGGAATGGTAAAAACATCCGCCCCCCCAGCCCAAACAACATCCCTGCCCTAGTCACTAACCCCCAGGATGGCAGGAAACCCTGCTCAACCCCCTGTTGCACACCAGGAAAACCCGGTCAGTAGTCACTCCAACCAGCCCCCCTTAAGAGCACGTGGCAAAGCCAGCTCAACGCCTCACCCGGGGTCGGGGGGGGGGGGGGCAGGGAACCGAAAGACCCACAGTAACAAAATTTTAGAGGGGCTGGGGGGGAGGAGGAGGAGGAAGGGGAACCCAGGGTCCGACCATCCCAGGGAGGGGCCCACGTCCACCACAAAATCCTCCAGGGGTAGTGGGGGGGGGGGGGGGGCAGCTACTTACCACACCAGTAACAGGGTGGGCACAGCTCCATCATAATGTGGGTGCTGTCGGCCAGAAGGAAAGGCTGTGACTCAGGCCGAAGCCAGTTTGTATGCGTCGTCACAAAATGTTTAACTCGCCTCCCAGCCCCCGTCCAGTGGGGACATGTCGCGGCCGACCTAGGGTGGAGCTGTGGTCTGCACGCGCTCGCTGGCCGGACTGGGGTGACCCTAGGGATCTAGATTATCCAATTTGTCACCCAGTCTGGCACTTGAGTGTAGTTCTAACAGCAATAAAATAAGAAAAAGAGGAAAACAATTCCATTCAAAATGAAAAAAATTGCCAGGACCAGAGATCCCAGCAAGGAACTAGGTCCATATTACTGACTAGGTAGAAAAAAACTGCTTGTAACAAAACTGAGTGCCTATAGCTGAGAGTGGGTGTATACCCCCTGGGACTGCCCATAGGCGTAGTCAAGATTTTTCCTGCCTAGTGTCCTACTCCTGTAGGGAGCAGTATAACCCAATGGTTAAGAAGAATCAGGAGCTGTGTCCATCAATGAAAGAAAGAGAAAAAGGCTTTTCTCAGATGTCTGCACTGAGAAGTTAAATCTTAAGCATCCCCTGCATTTGTATTCAGCCGCTGAGTCAATACTTTGTACAACCACCTTTTGCTGCAATTACAGCTGCAAGTCTTTTTGGATATGTCTCTATCAGCTTTGCACATCTAGAGAGTGACATTGTTGCACATTCTTCTTTGCAAAATAGTTCAAGCTCTGTCAGATTGAATGGAGAGTGTCTGAACAGCAATTTTCAAGTCTTGCCACAGGTTCTCCATAAGATTTAGGTCTGGACTTTGACTGTGCCATTCTAACACATGAATATGCTTTGATCTAAACCATTCTATTGTAGCGCTGGTATTTGGCCCCATCCACCCTCCCATCAACTCTGATCAGCTTCTCTGATCCTGCTGAAGAAAAGCATCCCCACAACATGATGCTGCCACCACCATGTTTCACAGTGGGGATGGTGTGTTCAAGGTGATGCGCAGTGTTAGTTTTCCGCCACACCTAGCATTTTGCTTTTAGGCCAAAAATTTCAACTTTGGTCTCATCTGACCAGAACACCTTCTTCCACATGTTTGTGGTGTCCCCCAAATGGCTTCTCGCAAATGGGGACTTCTTTTGGCTTTCTTTCAACAATGGCTTTCTTTGCGCCACTCTTCCATAAAGGCCAGATTTGTGGAGTGCACGACTAATAGTTGTTCTGTGGACAGATTCCCCCACCAGGGCTGTGGATCTCGGCAGCTCCTCCAGAGTTACCATGGGTCTCTTGGCTGCTTCTCTGATTAATGCTCTCCTTGCCGGGCCATGTCTTGGTAGGTTGGCAGTTGTGCCATACTCTTTCCATTTTCGGATGATGGATTGAACAGTGCTCTGTGAGATGTTCAAAGCTTGGGATATTTTCTTTATACCCAACCCTGCTTTAAACTTCTCCACAACTTTATCCCTGATCTGTCTGGTGTGTTCCTTGGTCTTCATGATGCTGTTTGTTCACTATAGTTCTCTAATAAGCCTCTAAGGGCTTCACCGAACAGCTGTATTTATACTGAGAATAAATTATACACAGGTGAACTCTATTTACAAATTAGGTGACTTCTGAAGGCAATTGGTTCCACTAGATTTTAGTTAGGGGTACCAGAGTAAAAGGGGGCTGAATATAAATGCACGCCACACTTTTCAGATATATATTTGTAAAAAATTTTGAAAACCATTTATCTTTTTCCTTCCACTTGACAATTATGTGCCACTTTGTGTTGGTCTATCACATAAAACCCGAATAAAATACATGTACGTTTTTGGTTGTAACATGACAAAATGTCAAGGGGTATGAATACTTTTTTCAAGGCACTTTATACCATATAGCTCATTTCAATGAACATAATTTTAAAGACTGCACAATTAAACAGTGTTTAAATTTACTTACGGCTATTAGCATTCCTCCGTAGTTCATTCTGCATGCTGATCTGGTTAGAAAGCTCAGTCACAGCTTTACAAATATCCTATAGGAAGCACAAAATAAAAATAAAGTTAGCTAGTTAAATCCAACGAATAGCTTTCCTTGCATGCTGCAATTCCTGCTATTTTTGCCATTATACATATTTTGTCACAGACAACCCATTACACATCTTAAGTTAGGTTAGCCATTTAAAAAAAAAAAAAACTGTACTTTGCCCATGCAAATAATGCAGGCCCACCAGCAGCACTCTCTATTTGCTCTCCCTCCACTGCTTTTGGCAACCAGCTCTTCTAGGTATGGAGAAGTATAGAACACTCTCCCCCTCCCAAGTGCTAATGCTGGTGCCTTATAATTTGGTTGTTCAGGCACCCAGTGCTGTCACATGGGGGCAGGGATAGATCTCAAATCCATGTAATCTCCAAGCGGCCACGCTGCTAAATTTCTTTGGTTCGGATGGCTGAAT
The DNA here is from genome assembly GCF_965119305.1 of Pelophylax lessonae. Classification (NCBI taxonomy): domain Eukaryota; kingdom Metazoa; phylum Chordata; class Amphibia; order Anura; family Ranidae; genus Pelophylax; species Pelophylax lessonae. The sequence goes on from NW_028119993.1 coordinate 74,533, forward strand.
AAAGCAATGGGGGAAGGAAGGGTAACCATGTGCAGTTGGTGGGACCCTCAGTAAAGTGAACCTGTATGAGGTTAAATTCCAGACTCAAAAAAAAAAAAAAAAAAATCACATGGTCTCCTCTAGATTTAGAGTACATGTTAGTCAGAAAATCTGTAAGCCCCCGTTCACACTGGGGCGACGCTACTTTGCCGGGAGACCTCATAGGTCGTGGCGCGCTGCTCGCCCCGCGACCTCGGAGCGGCCGGCACGGACTTCATAACATTGAAGTCTATGCAGGTCGCCCCAAAGAAGCTCCGGACCCTTTTTCTAAGTCAGAGCGACTTGTGTCGCTTCTATTAGAACGGGTCCACAGCTTCTCTATGGAAGGCGACCTACGGCGACCTGTCAGGCGACCAGGTCACCCCAGTGTGAACGGGGGCTAAAAGTCACAGGGGAAAAAACAAAAAAAATAAAAAACACAGTAAGAGCTCGTTTACACATGCTTTAAAACATGGCTTTGGACACGCTTTTTTAAAGCTCTCTGAATGCCAGTCAAAGCACCGGTCACTAAATAAAATGGTTAGCTTACAATCCTGTTTACACTTTTCCTTTGCTTCTGCTTCAAAAATGATACCCCATTTTGCTTTAGTGGTGCTTCAAAGCCTCCATTGAAGTCTATGAGAAAACTTGCTTGAAGCTCTTACAGCTTTTGAGAGGCTTTAATTGAGTTTTAGCTTTGTTTGGAGGTATTGCAGGTAGGGCAGAAACAACTAATCGATTGATCGACAACTAATCGATTATGAAAATAGTTGTCAACTATTTTCATAATCGATTAGATGGTCAGCTGATTAGTTGGCCTGCATACAGAAAGCATTATTTGTTTACATGTCAGGAAATACAGAGAAACACACATACAACTCAGTACACCGCCCGCGCCCATACATGTCAGAAGACACAGTGCAGTACACATGCAACTCAGTACACCATCCATACATGTCAGTAACTGCCTGAGAACCTGTGAGTGTGTGCGGAGCAATGCCTCGTGGGACATGTAGTCCTCGAGTAAGTGGTTCTAAAAAGGCATATGTTTTTTTAACTTGCTATAGGGGTACTCTATACTATACTTTGCAGCTTGTTATTGGGGCACTCTGGAGGCAGCAGGAGCCAGAAACCTCAGTGAGGGACTCCAGAAGAGGGGGATCCGGGCTGCTCTGCGCAAAACCATTACACAGAGCATGTAAAAAAAAAAAAAAAAAAAATCACTTTAAAGACTGTGCAGGGAAGGTCAGCATCTGAACCCAGAGAAGGTGGAGGCTGATACACTGAAGGTAATATAAGGCACTACAAATACATTTAAAGTCAACTTTTACCAGTATTGTGCATTATATCCATGAAAGAAAAAAAAAAAAAAAAGTAAAGTCTCAGCTTTTAGTACTACTATATAAGTTTTGAACAATAAAGACAATTTTTGACACAAATCTGGTACTGAACATGTTAATTTTTGTTTAATGCAAACATGTCCAACCTGCGGCCCAAGGGCCGCATGCGTCCTGGAACCTCAGGTAATGCGGCCCACTGCGCCCTGACAATTTTTTTTTTGCTGGGGAGGAAGGAAGTCAGGTCGGGGGCACGGCCACAGCAGCTGCCAACTAATGGTAGGCAGAGGCTGCCTCAGAGGGGAGAAGGGGAGCATGTGCAGTGTTTCTGACTCCTACCACCATGACCACTTTAAATAACTGAAGTGGTCTTGGTGGTTAGAGTGTTCCTTTATTATCGCTCCGAAGAAGTAAACCTCTGTATACTGATTCCATTTAATTTGATCATCCTCTAGTTGTGTTAAATTAGTGCGGGGGGCGTGGCGGCGCGGGAAGGGCACAGCAGCATTTTATTACTTATATACCTTAACTATAGTATATATTTTATATGCAGCCCGAGAAAATTTCTCTACACTCAATGGGGCCCAGAGAAGCCAAAAGGTTGGACACCCATGGTTTAATGCTTAATTGCTGGCTCGCTGGCATCCTGTGGCGGGTGGCTGGCTGGCACTCTGTGGTAGGTGAGCGGCTGGCTGAATGGCACCCTGTGGTGGGTGGCTGGTACAGGGCCTGTGGATGTCTGGCACAGGGCCTGTGGATGGCTGGCTGTCTGGTATTCTGTGGTGGTGGTGTATTCTGTGGTGGCTGGCACCCTGTGGTGGGTGGGTGGCTGGCACAGGGCCTGTGGGTGGCTGGCTGGCACGCTGGTACAGTGCCTGTGGCTGGCTGGTACAGGGCCTGTGGATCTGGGTGGCTGGCTGGCACCGGGCTGCTGTGGGTGGGTTTATGGCTGTGATACCCACAGCAATCGGCAATATCGGCCAGTACCGGGTCTATCCCTAATAAAATTATATATATTTATTTTCCACCCTTCATATAGCTTCATGTTTGACTCCTAGTTAAAATGCCCATATATCCTGTGTGTATTTATTCTCATATAGGATATAAAAGTATTATATATTTTATTACTTTCGCTGATTCGCAGTATAAATGAACCCCTTATAATAGCGATTATCTGCTCTTTTTGTACTATAAAAAGGACGAATGTTCGTTTTTTTTAACCCCATTATGACAGTTGATAAAAAAAAAAAAAAATTATAATTAAAAAAAGCATGCTACTGCTACTAAACAGCTTAGGCCTTGTTCACACCTATGCGTTTTTTGGTGCTTTTTACAGAAACGCACTACAGTTCATTTAGCATGGCTTTCCATGGGACACGTTTACATCTATGCTTTTTTCAGCCGCTGAGTATTTGGTAAACGTCAAGGACTTTTTGAACGGAAAACTGCTTTTTATTGGTTCAATAAACTTCAATAGAGAAGCTGCAGAAAAGTGAGTTTGTATTGAGTGCATGTAGTGAGTTTTGGCCACAATTCGCGTTTTTTTTAATCTGCCCAACAAATTGGCCAAAAAAAAAAATGCAAATCAATTGTGCAAAAACGCACAGCAAAAAGCACTGCAGAAACGAATCAAAAGAAAACTGCATAGGGGTGAACCAAGTCTTTATGCATCGATTTTCTGACGAGAATATTCATATAAAAAATGTTTGTACATTCTCTGAAAAAATTTTGAAAATTTCACTTGCTTTTAACATTCAGATTTAAAATGATTTAATTCCTTTGACCAAAAAGTTTTCTATTCTGCTTCTTCAAATTTTCCTTTCACAGTGGTCGAAACAAGCATCGATTTGACCCCACTAACGATCAGAAAACTGAACGAACATTCTTGAAGGAAGACATTGTTTTTGCATGGCCAGCATAAGTGACAGCAGGTGCAAGGAGCTTTTATCAAAGCCACCCGCGCCTAGGACAAGGAAGTCTGTCATACATAATATATTACAGTTCTGTCAAAAAATTAGATTTTTGAGTCTGATGATATTTACCAGCTTTAACCTCTAATAGTAAATTCAGCATCTCTCTTCTGTCTGTTATTCTCAGGGTGGATTAGAGACTTTGCTCCCTAACCATATAGTTGGGTTATTTTTATTTAACACTGCATACAGATATTTAGGAATAAATAGTTTTTTTTTTAAACTTTACATATTAACTAAATTATACACCACACTTTTAAGGTTATCTGATTAAACAATAAAAATCGCCCAACTAATCGATTATGAAAAGAATTGTTAGTTGCAGCCCTAATTGCAGGTATGAGATGTCAGCTCATGCACACGACTCCTGCCAAGCTCCATCAACTTCAATACTGGGCACTTTCACCCGAATTTTCAGCGTTCAGCGCTGGTCACACTGTGTAGAATGCACTTTAAGGGGGAAAGGAGGAGCCTGACCCTTAATGAAATAGGTCCGCACCACCGTCTGCCTGATCCATCTGAAAATGGTCGCAGCAGATGCAGCCTACCCCTTACGAGATCCAGCCACAAGGACAAACAAGGAATCTGATTTTCGAAGCGACTGAGTCGCCGTAAGGTACACCCTCATTGCCCGAATCACATCCGGGGAATGCAAAGCAATTTCTTTAGGATATGTTGGCTTAGGGCACAAGGAAGGCAACACCAGGTCTTCATTCAAGCGAAAACCATAAAGCAGGATGGAAGATCGGCCCTTGAGACAAAAGATCTTCTCTCCAAGGAACATCAGCTACCAGCCTTACGAGGCCTGTATACCAAGACCGGCGAGGCCAGTCTGAAGCCACCAGAGTGACTGGAATCCCTTCTGCCTCGATTCTGCGCAGGCGCTGTCGTGGAGGAAAAGCGTAAATCAGACGATACGGACCCCAAGGGGCCACCATAGAGTTGGCCGCGTCGGCTAAAGGATCCAGAGATCTTGCCATAAACCTCTGAACCTTCCTGTTGAAACGAAAGGCCAACAGGTCCACATCTGGAGTCTCCCACTGAAGACAGTTGTTAAAAACACTTCCAGGTGAAGAGACTATTCGCCAAGACTCAGGGCCTGCCAAATGAGGTAGTCTGCCTGTCAATTTTCCACCCCTGGAATGTGCACAACAGAGAGGGCTGGAACATAATTGTTCAGCCCACCTTAGAATGCTGGCTACTTCTCTGGCTGCTAGAGCACTTTTGTTGCCCGCTTGATGATCCGAGTCCAAACCCCTTGAGCCAAATCTGTGCTCAAGACACTTCCCCACCCGGAAAGGCTGGCTTCCATGTTAACCACTGCCTAGTATAGGGGGAGAAAGGACTTCTCTTGTTGAAGCGCCAGGGAACGGAGCCACCGAAGCAAGGATCCCCTTTGCACCCCGGCTCAGATTGTCAAGAGATTGAGGATTCTTGTCTCATTTGGTAAGAACTTCCTTTTGCAGAGGCCTGGTATGGAACTGAGCAAACGGAACTGCCTCGAAGGTGGAGACCATCAGCACAGCACTTGCACACAAGTGCTAAGCGACGACCAAGGGTTGGACAACAGGAGCCGAAATCGCATGCTGCAACTTCAGCAGTTTTGCCTCCGGAAGAAACACCCTGGGTGAATCCAAAGTCAGGCCCAGGTAGGCCAGGTTGCTGGACGGAATCGGAACCAGAACCGATTTCTGAAAATTCAGCGTCCAGCGGAACTCTTGCAGAATTCGCACAGTGATGTCCAGATCGTCTTAAGACCGGCGGAGACTCTGCTCGCAGAAAAAGATCGTCCAGGTACGCCAGTACCGCGATCCCCCTCTGCCTGAGCAAGGCTAACATCGGGGCCAACACTTTTTTGAACACCCGAGGAGCAGAGGCAAAACCAAAGGGTAACGCCATGAATTGATAATGTTCCTCTCCTGCGGCAAAGCGAAAAAAACGCTGGTGCCCTACATATATTGGGATATGAAGGTAAGTTTCCTTGATATTGAGAGAGGCCAGAAAATCCCCTTGATGATGGATGCCACCCCCGTGCAAATGGACTCCATCCATAGTTTTGGATCCTGCACAAAGCGATGCAGGGCCTTGAGATCCAAGATCAGACGGACCTTGCCTTCCTTCCTGAGAAAAGTAAATGGATTTGAATAAAATCCCTGAAAACGTTCCAACTCTGGAACTAGGACAATTACTCCCTGTGATAGCAGATCCTGCACCGCCCCATAATGGCCCTGCAGCCGATCCGGGGATAGGCACAAGTTGGAAGGAAAGAACCTTGACAGAGGCAACTCGATCTTGTAACTGGACCCAATCAACTCGCAGATCCATTTGTCTTGAATGAGAGAGGTCCACAGGTTTGGAAAGAAGCGAAGACGCCCCCCCCCCACCCCAGATACAGGTGAGGGCACCCCTTCAGGCAGAGGAGGGCTTGTCTGCGGAACCAGTGGAACCCGCTTTGGACTCCCCAGCCCAAGGCCTCTTGGAAACCCCCCACGAAGTTAAGAGTTATCCCTTGTCCTGGCCCGCGGGACGAAAGAGCCATTTGTGAGCCAAGAAGAAAGGACCACATTTATGACGAGGCTCTTGCAAACTGTGGAAGCAGAGTACTCTTACCTCCCCCAAGACCTTTAATAGTCTCTTCCATAGAAGCCCTGAACAGGCGGTCTCTTACAAAAGGGAGATCAGTCAACACCTTTTTGGAAGCCTGGTCCGCAGACTAGTATTTCAGCCAAATCATGCGCAAAGTGCCACAGCGGTCACAGACGCTCTGCAGGCTAAAGGGGCCGCATCCAGAGAGGAATCACAGATATACTGTAACCCCTGTATCAAATGATCTGCCAGCTCTGCCAACTCAGGGAGGATGTTGACCCCCTTTCAAATCCTGGCGCAGAAGCTTTGCCTATTCCATTAAGGTCTGGGAGACCAAGGTGATGGCAAACACTGGTCTCAGCATTGAGCCGGCCATTGTGTAAAAAAGGTATCGGACCAGAGATTCAGCTCTCTTTTCCACTGGGTCTTTATAAGATGGGGAATCCTCCACCGGAAGAAGCGTGGCTTTATTCAATCTGAAAACCTGAGAATCCACCATCGGTGGAACTGTCAGTTTCTTCAAAAGGATATCCGCTAGTGAATTGCTTAGGTATCCCAACCTTGCGTTTCAGGGATCCCCACTGACTTGCGACAATCTCATCGAAATAGGCAGGAAAAGGAAACACCTTAGATGGTCTGCTGGTACCAAATTGTACCGACGCAGCATTAGCTGTGTCTTTCAATTTTAAAGTTTCCCGCACTGTTACAATCAGTGCCTCCACAAGTGCCGTTTTAGGCGTGGCTGCAGTGGAAGAGGATTCATCCTCGCTGTCACAGCACCCAGGTTGCGTGGATGCAGACCAAGTGGGCTGACTCGCGTCCGTGGCGGCCAAATACACCTCAGAATCTGAGGAGGCAGAGGAGACAGGTGAAGGGCGCTTCTTGCTAGGCCGCTTTGAAATGGCCATATCTACTTTTGACACTAATGACTGCAGGATCGCCGTCATGGCCATCAGGGCAGGCTGAGACCCAGAGGGTCCCGCAGCTTCCGAGAGTGGGTCAGGTGGTGACATGTGCTCCAGGGCCTCCATGGTTAACCCGGAGGCCGCCCGCAATATTGTGAAAGAAAGTGCAATAAAACCCCCCTCCACCGCTGCAGTGGTAGTACTACAAGTCCCAGCACACCAGCGGCACTGCTAGCAGAAAAAGGGAACTGTACCCCACAGGGAATCCCCACCAAAATCTTTGGGAAGGATGCACAGCACCAAGCTGCTTGCCACGCGGCGATCAGAGAGAAGGAGGATATGTCGACACCACCACAAGAAGCCCAATGTCACATCACCGCTTAACAGGATACAAGAAAATGGCCGCCGCATTGATTTCATTGGGAAACTCCGAAAACATGGCTGCTTAAGCTACAGAACAGCCATCCACAGCAAAATGGTAGCGCCCAGGACCCCCAGTGGCCCTCCAGGTACGTGTAGACCGCCAGGGACCCCTGCCATATAAAAGTTTTTTGTGAGCCACCAGCGGCGCGCTCCCACACCCTCCAGCCCATCACTGCAGGACACACACACCTGAGAATAGTATGGCCACCCCGGGGAGGGGGACTAAGGGAGGTAGGTGATGCAGCTACTGGCGGGGGGGGCACCATGTGGGAAGAAAGGGCACATAGGGGGCCTACCAATCCTAGGCCTGCGTGCACCCCAACTTTTTCCCAGAGGAGAAAGAGGGGGGGGGGGCACTACTTATCACACCTGGGAACCGAGCAGGCACCACTCCGGGTAGTCCACCGCACCATCTCGGAATGGAGGTAGGCGGAGACTCAGGCCGTGACCAGGGCTATGCGTCCTTGCGAGGTGTTTCACTCGCCGGCCAGCCCCTGTCCAGTGAGGCTATGGGACTGGGAAGACCATAAGGATTTAGGATATCTAGTGCGTCGCCCAGTCCGGCAGTTGATTTTAGTTCTCACAGGAACAAAAAAAAAAAAAAAAAAAAAGGAAAAAAATGCCAGGACCAGAAATCCCAGCAAGGAACTAGGTCCTTACTCCTGACTATGCATGCAGGAAAAAAAAAAAAAAAAAAAAATATAGCAGGAAGTGGGAGGTACATACCCTAGGATTGCGCTAGGGGCATAGTCAAATTTGTTTCCTTCTACTTCTACAGAGAGCAGCATAACCCAAGGGTCAAAGAAGATATGGAGCTGTGTCTGTCAATGAATGGAAGAAAAAAAAAAAAAAAACCTATGGATGGTCAGGTAGTGCTTAATTGCAGGTCAAAACTGAACCATATTTTCTACTTACCTGTTGGTGAACTACCTTTGCATGTTTCAGTATGGCTACCAAATCTCCCACCACTGTTATGCCCAACTCATTCATGTCCTTGTTCAAATCCAGCAGCATGTTCTTGCTGATCCTATGGTAACAAAAATGCATTTCACAACTCTGTCTTAATAGCAGCATGACCCTTCTTTTCCCATTGGCATCCAATTAGCGTCAACCCTATCATCCCGAGGTGCTGCTTCCAGCTAGACACTGATGCCAATCCTGCAATTATAACCCCTTTCAAAAAGTGTGCACACTTCAGTTAAAATTGAACATTAGCCATTATTTTTTTTTTTTTAGCAGGTTTAAGAAAGGTTCAAACTTCAGTCAGGTTTTCCTGCTGACTGTTACAGCTTTGTGTTTATTTCGGTTAAGGTAATGTCATGGGAAACGAGGGTATAGGAAGTTTGCCTTAAAAAAGAAAAAAAAAAAAATGACACCAACAGCAATAAAACCTGACAGAGGTTTCTACCCTTCCCCTACTCGATCCAAAAAGTAAAAAAGTGTTTTTGGCTGAAGTTTAAATTTTATGAACATGAAAACATTGGAAATTAATTTGGGTTTTTTGAACCAGTTAGCTGCAAACTAGGCTGAGCGAATAGGATTAGAGTTACTTGATTTGAACACAATGATACCCACGGGACATCTGTTCACAGCAGAGATACATCTTAAAAAAAAAAAAAAAAGTTTAAGGATTTAATGAAAAAAAGATTACAGGACCATCAACCACTTCAATACTGTGAGCACTTTTACCCTCTTTCTGCCCAGGCCAATTTTCAGCTTTTAGCGCTGTCGCACTTTGAATGACAATTGCGCGGTCATGCAACACTGTACTCAAACTAAATATTTTTAATTTTGTTCACACAACTAGAGCTTTTCTTTGGTGGTATTTAATCACCACTGGGTAGAGCTGCACGATTCTAGCTAAAATGAGAAATCACAATTTTTTTTTTTGCTTAGAATAAAGATAACGATTCTCGGCATATCATCATCTTTTACATTATACAAAATATTTGGCTAACTTTACTGTTTAGTTTTTTTTTTAATTCATTAAAGTGTTTTTTCCCCACAAAAACTGCGTTTGAAAGAGACTTCTGTGCAAATACAGTGCGACAAAAAAAAAAAAAAAAGATTGAAACGATCACCATTTTATTCTCTAGGGTCTCTGCTAAAAAAAATATATATAATATTTGGGGGTTCCAAGTTATTTTCTAGCAAAAAAAACGGAATTTTTGTAAAATCTTACCTGTAAAATTCCTTTCTCTGAGTCCTCCGACAGTCACCGCCTCCTCTAAGTCATCACTATTGGGTATTGTCCACCTATCCGTATGAATAGCTAGGCATATAGACTTAGTCAAAAGACAAAAGGCATTAGCATATACACACCCACGGGGGCTGTCCCATCTGGTCAATACCCCCCCCCCCTACATCACCACTCCCAACTCAGTTTGGTAGCATAGCAGTAGGTAATAAGAACCCCAAAAGAGGGGCGGGGGCGGCGACTGTCGGAGGACTCGGAGAAAGGAATTTTACAGGTAAGATTTTTACAAAAATTCAGTTTTCTCTTACGTCCTCCGACAGTCGCCGCCTCCTCTAAGACATCACTATTGGGATGTCCCAAAGCAGTATAGACATGAGGGGTGGGAGACGCAACCGCAGAAAAGGCAACGCAGTACCCACATCAGAGAAAGGAATCTTACATGCACCGTAAGAACTAACTGGGCAACAGAAAAAACAATGCTCAACAGGAGCAACAGGCCAGGAAAGCAAATGCCAACAACCAGGGACCCAGAGAAAAAAAATGCAAGGGTCCATCATGGAACAGCCGCACTGAGAACTTTGCGGCCAAAAGAAGCATCAGCTGATGCCAGAACGTCTACTTTGTAGAACTTGGAAAAAGTGTGCACCGACGACCAAGTCGCCGCCTTGCAACCTGAGCCACTGAGGCCCGATGCCAACAGGCCCAAGAAGTACTCAAAGACCTGGTAGAGTGTGCCTTAACAGGGAAGGGCGGAACCGGTTCCTTCAAGGCATAAGCCTGCTCAATGGTCTGTCTGATCCACTTGGCAATAGTCGCTGCGGATGCAGCCATGCCCTTCCGAGGTCCCTCAGGAAGGACAAAGAGAATCCGTCTTCCGAAAGGATTCCATAGACTTCAGGTAAACCCTGATCGCCCTGACAACATCCAAGGAATGCAAAGCAATCTCCTTTGGATGCTTAGGCTTCGTACAAAGCGAAGGCAGGACAATGTCCTCATTAAGGTGAAATTCAGAGATCACCTTGGGAAGAAAGGATGGGGTTGGTCGCAAAACCACCTTATCCTTGTGAATTATCAAATAAGGGGAGCGGCAAGACAACGCCGCCAGCTCCGACACTCTGCGAGCCGAAGTGATCGCCACCAGAAAAGCAACCTTTTTTGACAGCAGAGGCAACGATATCTCCCTGATATTTTCAAAGGGAGCACGCTGTAATGCGGACAGAACCAAGTTCAAGTCCCACGGAGGTAAAGGCTCCTTCCTGGTGGGAGCCAAAATGTCGCACACCTTGAATGAAGGTGCACACCAAGGAATGAGACGCCACAGGGCGTTGGAAAAGGACAGCCAGTGCTGACACCTGGCCCTTTATCGTGGCCAGCGCCAGGCGCTGATCCACTCCAGACTGGAGGAAAGCCAAGATTCTCGACAGCAGAGTAAGAACGAGGGGAGACCCCCCTGGACTCACACCAGGTGAAATAGGCTTTCCAGGTACGGTAATAGATCTTACCAGAGGAGGATTTCCTAGCCTTGATCAGGGTAGGGATAACCTCAGGGGATAGACCCTTGTCCTTCAAGACCTGGGTCTCAACAGCCAGGCCGTTAAAGCCAGCGACTGTAAAGCAGGATGGAAGATCGGACCCTGAGACAGGAGATCTTCCCGCAGAGGCAGGCGCCACGAAGGTGCCACTGCCAGGTGAACAACGTCGGCGTACCAGGACCGGCGTAGCCAGTCCGGTGCCACCAGAATCACCATGTGCGGTTCCGAGGCCAATCTGCGAAGGAACCGGGATAGCAACTGAATCGGAGGAAAGGCGTACATCAGACGATACTGATGCCAAGGGGCCACCAACGCATCCGAGGCGTCCGCCAACGGATCGCGCGTCCCTGCCACGAAGCTTTCCACCTTTCGGTTTAGCCGGGATGCGAACAGATCCACGTCTGGGGATCCTCATTTCGCACACAGCATCTGAAAGACCTCCGGGTGAAGGGACCATTCCCCCTGGTCCAGGGTCTGGCGGCTCAGATAGTCGGCCTGCCAATTTTCCACACCCGGAATGTGAACTGCCGAGATCGCCGGGACATGAGTCTCGGCCCAAGACAGAATGTCGGTCACATCCCGGGCCGCACGAGCACTCCTGGTGCCCCCCTGGTGGTTGATGTAAGCCACCGCGGTAGCATTGTCCATCTGTACGCGAACAGGCAGGCCCCGGAGACGATCCGACCACTGGAAGAGAGTTTTATCGCTCGTAGCTCCAGCACATTTATCGGGAGGGAGGACTCTTCCTCCGCCCAAGTGCCCCGGGCAGACAGGTTGCCCAGGACTCCACCCCAGCCCGACAGGCTGGCATCCGTGGTAACCACTGTCCATACCAACGGACGGAAGGACTTGCCTTACGTCACCGACGGGGACTGGATCCACCAAAGAAGAGCCAATCTGGTCTGGCGACTCAGGGAGACCTCCAGATCCAAGGACTGAGGAAGTCTGTCCCACCTGAGGTGGTATCACCCTCGAAGGCCGATACCATCAACCCCAGGCCCCGCATACAGGTCCTGAGTGATGAGGACGAATTGTCCCTGAGGGACCCGAGTTCGTCCCGCAAAGTCCAGAGCTTGTCCTCCAGCAAGAACACCTTCGCCTGAGCGGAATCCAGAATCATTCCCAGATAGGGAAGGCGCTGCGATGGAGACAACGTCGATTTCTGAACGTTGATAGTCCATCCGATCTCCTGAAGCGTCTGTACCGTGGTGGACAGATCGCGCACCAGGTCCTGGCTGGCATGTGATTTCAGAAGTAGATCGTCCAGGTAACCCAAGACCGCAATGCCCTGAGCCCTCAGTAGGCCCAGAACCGGCGCCAGCACCTTGGTAAACACCCTTGGTGCCAAAGCGAGACCGAAAGGTAGCGCCACAAACTGGTAGTGATCGTCTGCGATTGCAAACCGAAGGTACCGCTGATGACCCTCGAAAATGGGGATGTGCAGGTATGCATCCTTCAGATCTATCGAGGCCAGGAATTCCCCTGGACTCAAGGAGACCACCACCGAAGGGAGAGACTCCATACGGAACTTCCGAACCCGCACGAAGCGGTTCAGCGCTTTTAGGTCCAGAATAGGACACACTTTGCCCTCCTTTCTGGGCACAGTGAACAGATTCGAATAAAACCCCCGAAACCTGTCCCGATGAGGCACCGGGACAATCACCCCCTGAGCAAGAAGGTCCTGCACCGCTTGATGCAAGTCCTGCAGACGCCCCGGAAGCAGATGAAGATTGGAGGGAAAGAATCTGTCCGCCGGTCGGGAAAGGAACTCGATCTTGTATCCTGATCAAACAATTTTCAGAACCCACCTGTCCGATATCCGGAGCAGCCAAGGTTGGAGGAAACCGCGCAAACGTTCCCCCACCCCAGAGACGGGTGAGGGCGCCCCTTCAGGCAGAGGCGGATTGACCCGCCGCGCCGGTATTGCCGGACTTCTGCTTACCCGCCCAGGGCTTCTTCTGACTGCCCTGGGCCTTGAAGGGCTTGCCCTTGGATTGGTTCCGAAAGGCACGAAAGGACCCGAGAGGATCTGGGCGCAGAACCCTGTTTGCCACGAAAGGACTTGTTCTTCGGGTTCTGGGGCAGCATAGTGCTCTTGCCCCCTGTGACGCCTTTTACCAAGGTGTCCAACGCCTCACCAAAAAGACGAGAGCCAGCATAGGGAAAATCAGCAACTGTTTTCCGCGAGGACTGGTCAGCCGACCAGCTCTTCAGCCATATCAGTCGCCGGTTAAGTACCGCGACACTCGAGAGGCGAGCCACCAAGGGAGCCTCATTCAGGGCAGCATCACACAAATACATGACTCCTTGGTGGATCTGGTCCACCATTTCCAGCCGGGCAGGCGCCACGTCATCAGACACTAGGTTGCTTCTAAGCATCTTAATCCAATCAGCCACCGCCTGAGCCACCATAACGGACGCGAAAACGGGTTTGAGCAACGAACCCGCCACCATATAGGAATGGCGGGCTAGAGTCTCCAACCGCCGGTCCGTGGGATCCCGGAAAACCGGGGTATCCTCAGTAGGAACCAAGGTAGCCTTGTTCAGCATGGCCACAGTGTGATCTACCTGTGGAGGCACACACCATCGCGATTCCGTAGCCGGCGCAAAAGGATAAAGCAATTTGAACCGACTAGGTACCAGGAATGGACGTTTTAACGTGCGCCACATTTCATTAACAGTGTAATGAAATTCAGCTGGGCAGGGGAAAACCTGCACAGACTTGCGGGCCCTGTGCGTCCCAAATGAGGACACAACGCCCGGAGGACTGGGCTCATCCTCCAAATGTAAGGTATCCTTAACCGAAATAATCAACTCATCCATGGTCGCCCGTTCTTCAGGTGACCCTGGGGAGGATGTATCAACACCCTCCACCTCAGCCTCCCCCTCAGACCCCGGGGGGTCTAGGGATGAGCGGGACCCTGAAAAGGGCGCGCTCACAGCAGCAGCAACCGCAGCAGCAGCCATATCCCCATCTGAATCAGAAGAGAGAGACAGCCTGGGCCGTTTTCTCGCAGCCCGTTCAGACATCAGCATTTCCATATTTGCCACTAAAGTCGCAACAACAGCAGCCAGATCAGGTCGCAGCGGGGCCACAGGAGAACTGGGACCCCCCACTAAAGCTGGAGGAAACTTGCTTTCCTGAGAATCCATGGCTCAAATAATAAAAAACTACAGTGCAAAAAGTAGTGTACTGTCCCCTTAAATAGCGCTGCGGAATGCGCAGCCCATCGCTACTGTCACAGCTATGAAGACCCCCAAAGGAGAAAATAAAAAAACTGAGCCAGAAGCAGTATACAGAAGAAGACAGAGAGACAAACTGCAGAGCCTGCAGATCGTTGCTACCTGTGCCCTTGCTGCCTGAGAGGAAAAGGAAATGCTGCTGGAGGGGGCTGGCTATAAGCCAGACCTCAGGGAAAATGGCTGCCCCATAGGGATGCATAGGAGGCTACGCCAAGATGGCCACCGACATGCGGCCGCACCGATCGTTCTACCGCCCACAAAATGGCGGCGGATGGCGCCAAAAGGACCTGCATACTCGCCCTAGAGAGGCCATACACGTGTGCACAGTAAAACATGGCGGACCGCGCGAATTGTCCCCCGCAGCGGTCGCCGCACATCACATAAGTCTGTACCCCCAAACATGCAGCTAGGTGACACAGGGACAGGGACCCCCAGCAAACATACAGATCTGCCACAAAACGAACCCCGCAGGGATCGCACAGGGAGTCACACAGACACAGGGACACACAGTAACACAGACTGCCACCCCAGACAGAGGCCCCACACAGAAAAGTATTTACCTGTACCCGAGATGGCGTGGGGGAGACTCTATGCACGGATAAACCTCTGTCCTCATCTGACAGGGAGTGCCGTGAGCCAGGGACATGACGCTGCAGCACTGTAGACGAGTCCTGTGAGGTAGCCACCTCACGGCTGCATCCCTGCAGCGAACAGGGATGGGTCGTTCATAATGCCAGGGCGAACCATAGCTGAACGCTCGATGGTGGGCTGGGGGTCCATCTGACCCTCAGTGCCCTGAAGAACCAGGGCGGTCAGTCCGAATCCCAGCACCGCATGATCCATCTTCATCTGAAGAATAAACTAACACTAAAGCTGACAAAATAAACAGCTAGTAAAGTAAGAGAAAAAAAAAAACTGACATTTTAAAGAAAATCAAATAAAAGATTTAGGAAGGCTGAGACCAAAGCCCCAGCACAAGGTAGCCTGACTATTCCTGATGCTAGGCAAAGTAAAACTGAGTTGGGAGTGGTGATGCAGGGGGGGGGTATTGACCAGATGGGACAGCCCCCATGGGTGTGTATATGCTAATGCCTTTTGACTAAGTCTATATGCCTAGCTATTCCTACGGATAGGTGGACAATACCCAATAGTGATGACTTAGAGGAGGCGGCGACTGTCGGAGGACGTAAGAGAAATACTGATTTTAACTTGTCAGAAAAAGGCTGGGTCTTTAAGAGGTTAAACTGCCCTCCCTCAGACCGCATTCACACTGAAGCGGCACGACGTGTGAAGTCATGTGCACCGCGACTTGCACGTACTTCATATAATGAATGTCTATGCAAGTCGCTCCGAGGTCGCTCCGAAGTAGTACAGGACTCTTTTTCTAAGTCGGAGCGACTTGTGTCGCTCCTATTAGAACGGGTCCTGTAGCACTGCATGGACCGCGACTTGACAAGTCGCCTGACAAGTCGCGGTGGTGTGAATGGAGCCTTACAGCCAAAAGTAAATTCCTTTAATCTAAAAGATACATTGTAAAGAATTTTGTTTCTAGTTACCTAATCAGCCTTAATGTGGATAAACATTTGCGGGGCTCTTTTTTTGACAGCTGTGGGTGAGCAGAGAATGGCTCAGTAAGAATCAGGGACATACCAATTTTAAATCGTGAGGGGGGGGGGGGGGGGGTGTGAATCGAGATCGTGATTTTTTTAGCGATTAATCGTGCAGCCCTACCACTGGGTTTATTTTTTGCTAAATGAAAAAAAGGAAAAAAAAAAAAAAAAAAACACAAAAGAAAAAAAAAACGGAATTTTTGTAAAATCTTACCTGTAAAATTCCTTTCTCTGAGTCCTCCGACAGTCGCCGCCTCTTCATATTCGTCACATATGGGGACGTCCCAAAGCAGTGCAAACATGAGGGGTGGGAAACGCATCCACGCCGAAGAGGCAACGCAGTCTCCACATCAAAGAAAGGAACCTTACCAAAGGAAGGAAACCAGCTGGGCAACAGGAAAAACAAGTGCTCAACAGGAGCAACAACCCAGGAAAAAACAAATAACCAGGGGATACAAAACTTATCCCAACAGCCAGAGGTCCCCAACAAGGGACCCTAGGGAATTGCCGCACTAAGAACCTTGCGGCCAAAGGAAGCATCCGCCGATGCCTGAACATCTACTTTGTAGAATTTTGTGAAAGTGTGCACGGTCGACCAAGTCGCCGCCTTACACACCTGGGCTACAGAAGCCCCATGACGACAGGCCCAAGACGTACTCAGAGATCTAGTAGAGTGCGCCTTCACAGGTACAGGGGGAACCTTCCCCTGCAAAGCATAGGCCTGTTCAATGGTCTGCCTGATCCATTTGGCGATGGTAGAGGCCGACGCCGCCATGCCCTTCCGAGGACCCTCTGGAAGAACAAACAAGGAATCTGTCTTTCGAAAAGACTCAGTCGATTTAAGGTAAACCCTTATCGCCCGAACAACATCCAGAGAGTGTAATCTCACCTCCTTTGGATGTTTAGGCTTCGCGCACAGCAAAGACAATATCCTCATTAAGATGGACTCTTTTCGGAAGAAAAGAAGGATTAGGTCGCAAGACCACCTTATCCAAATGAACAACCAGATACGGAGACTTGCAGGACAAAGCTGCCAGCTCCGACACTCTGCGAGCCGAAGTGATCGCCACCAAAAAGGCGACCTTTTTGGACAACATAGACAACGAGATCTCCCTGATCTGTTCAAAAGGAACACGTTGCAACACAGACAGAACGAGATTCAAGTCCCAAGGGGGCAAAGGATCCCTCCTAGGAGGAACCAGATGCCGCACACCCTGAACAAAAGTGCCAACCAAGGAGTTGGAAGCCACGGGACGTTGAAACAGAACGGCCAGCGCAGACACCTGACCCTTGATCGTAGCCAGCGCCAAACGCTGATCGACACCCGTTTGAAGGAAGGACAGCACTCGGGAAACCGAGTGCGGGGAGAAAATCCCCTGGACTCACACCAAGCAAAATAGGCCTTCCAAGTACGGTAATAAACCTTCCCCGAGGAAGACTTCCTCGCGTTGATCAAGGTATGAACGACCTCTGGGGAGAGACCCTTCTCCCTCAGGACCTCGGTCTCAACAGCCAGGCCGTCAAAGCCAGCGACTGTAAAGCAGGATGGTATATCGGTCCTTGAGACAGGAGATCGTCTCGAAGAGGCAGACGCCACGGGGCGTCGACCGCCAGATTCACGAGGTCTGCGTACCAGGACCGGCAAGGCCAGTCCGGTGCCACAAGAATCACCGCGCTGCGTTCCGAGTGTAACCTGCGAAGGAACCTGGACAGCAACTGAATCGGTGGAAACGCGTACATCAGCCTGTACTGATGCCACGGGGCAACTAACGCGTCCGACGCGTCTGCCCGAGGGTTGCGCGTCCTTGCCACGAACCTTCTCACCTTGTTGTTGAGACGAGACGCGAACAGGTCTACATCTGGAAGACCCCACTTCGCGCACAACATCTGGAAGACAGTCGGGTGGAGAGACCACTCCCCCTGATCCAGGGTCTGGCGACTCAGATAGTCCGCCTGCCAGTTCTCCACCCCCGGAATGTGAACCGCCGTTATCGCCGGGACACGAGTCTCGGCCCAAGTCAGAATGTCGGCCACTTCTCGAGCCGCTCGGGCACTCCTGGTGCCCCCTTGGTGGTTGATGTAGGCCACCGCCGTGGCATTGTCCGTCTGCACCCGAACCGGGCAGCCCCGCAGCCGGTCCGTCCAGCGATGAAGACAGAGATTGATCGCACGCAATTCCAGAATGTTGATCGGAAGGGAGGACTCCCCCTCCGACCAAGTCCCCTGGGCGGACAGAACGCCCAGAACACCACCCCAGCCCGACAGGCTGGCATCCGTGGTGATTACCGTCCACGAGATAGGACGAAACGACTTGCCCCCGGACACCATCGGGGACTGGAGCCACCACAGAAGGGCTCTTCTGGTGCGATGACTCAACGAGATTGGAAGATCCAGAGACTGAGGCCGCCCGTCCCACACGGACAGGATCTCCACTTGGAGACCCCGCGTGTGAAACTGGGCGAAGGGAATCGCCTCGAAAGCCGAGACCATCAATCCCAGACATCTCATGCACGTCCTTAGAGACGAGTGCGGAACGTCCCTGAGGGACCTGACTTCCTCCTGGAGAGTCCTGAGTTTGTCTTCCGGCAGGAAGACCTTCGCCTGTACCGAGTCCAGAATCATTCCCAGGTAGGGAAGACGAACCGACGGACTCAGCGTCGACTTTGGATAATTTATCGTCCAACCAAACTCCTGCAGAGTTTGCAGCGTGACAGACAGGTCCTCCTCCAGACCCTGGCTGGTCGCAGACCGAACCAGAATGTCGTCCAGATACCCCAGGACAGAAATGCCCTGGGCCCTCAATAATGCCAGAACCGGTGCAAGCACCTTGGTGAAGACCCGCGGAGCCGAGGCGAGACCAAAAGGCAACGCCACGAACTGGTAGTGATCCTCCGCAATGGCAAATCGAAGGTACCTCTGGTGACCCTCGAAAATGGGGATGTGAAGATACGCATCCTTCAAATCGATGGAGGCCATGAATTCCCCCGGAACCAGGGCAGCCACCACCGACCGTAGGGATTCCATGCGGAACTTGCGAACCCGCACAGAGCGGTTCAGAGCCTTCAAGTCCAGAATTGGACGAACCTTGCCCTCCTTTCTGGGCACGGTGAACAGATTGGAATAAAACCCCCGAAATCTGTCCCGATGAGGCACCGGAACCACCACTCCCTGAGCCCTCAGGTCCTGCACCGCCAGGTGTAGGTCCCGCAAACGCTCTGGAGACAGTTGAAGATTTGAGGGAAAAAATCTGCTCTCCGGCCGAGAGAGAAACTCGATCTTGTAACCAGATCGAACGATCTCCTGAACCCATCTGTCCCGCACACGGGCCAACCAGGGCTGAAGAAAACCGAGCAAGCGTCCCCCCACCCCAAAACTGGGTGAGGGCGCCCCTTCAGGCCGCACTGTTATGGGCTGCGGATCCGGATTGACCGGACTTCTGTTTACCAGACCAGGGCTTCTTCTGAGAGCCTTGACCTTTGAACGGCTTGCCCTTGTAGTGCGGCCGAAAGGCACGAAAGGACCCCTGAGGGGGCCGAAAATTAGCATGCTTCTTCCCATAAGCCCCCTTAGCCTTGGGGAAATGGGGCAAGAGAGTGCTCTTACCACCGGTGATCCCCTTAATCAACACATCCAAGGACTCCCCAAAAAGGCGAGACCCATCATAAGGCAGATTGGCTAAGGTCTTACGTGAGGACTGGTCCACCGACCAACATTTCAACCAAACCAGGCGGCGAGACAACACCGCCACGCTGTGCACACGTGCAGCCAACGGAACCAGGTCCAGGTCCGCATCACACAGATACATGACACCCTGGTGGATTTGATCCACCATATCCAGGGTCGCCGGCGAGGCCGAATCGGCCACTAGGACGCGCCTAAGCATCTGCGTCCAACTTGCGATCGCCTGGGCCGCCATGAGAGAAGCAAACAGAGCCTTAAGCATAGAACCCGTAACAGAATAAGTATGACGGGCAAGAGACTCCAATCTCCTATCCGTGGCATCACGGAACACAGGGGAATCCTCTGCAGGAATCGCAGTGGATTTGTTTAAAACCGCAATTGCGTGATCCACTGGGGGAGGCACACACCACCTTTCATCAGTGGAAGGCGAGAAAGGATAACGCAGCTTGAACCTACTTGGTACAGCAAAAGGTTTGCGCAGATTGCGCCATTGGTCCTTAACAGCGCGCTGAAAATCATCATTGCAGGGAAAAACCTGCGGCGTCCTGCGTTTTCTCTGCGTCCCATAAGCCGCCAAGGCAGCGGGGGGGACATACTTCATCCTGTAAACGCAGCTTTATGGAAGCAATCAATTCATCCATGATTGCAAGCTCTTCAGGCGAGCCAGGGGGAGAATTATCAACCCCTTCAACTTCAGCCTCCACCTCGGAC
The DNA here is from genome assembly GCF_965119305.1 of Pelophylax lessonae. Taxonomy (NCBI): domain Eukaryota; kingdom Metazoa; phylum Chordata; class Amphibia; order Anura; family Ranidae; genus Pelophylax; species Pelophylax lessonae. Next base: position 94,746 of record NW_028119993.1, read on the forward strand.
CCCACTAGATCCAGGGAGGAGCGGGACCCCGATAAGGAGGCCCCCACCATAACAGCCCCATCACCTTCACCCTCAGAATCAGAGGAAAGAGCAACTCTGGGCCTCTTAGTAGATTGAGCAGCCACCAGCATCTGCACCTGAGCAGCAAGGCCAGCCACAATAGTGGCTAAATCCCCCCCTGGGGGGGAAACAGCGGTCCCCTGGCTTTCCACCAAGGCGGTAGGAAATTTGCCCTCCTGAGAATCCATTGCCCCTATAACAAATGCCGGATAATAAAGGGTTAACTACCCCTTTAAGCAAGCGCGGCGAGCGCAGCCCACCGCACCACACACAAGCACAATGAGACCCCCACAGGGAATATTAAACTTAACACAGGCAATGGATAGCAAGAACAGAAGGATAAAACCTGAGGAGACCCTCGCCGCTGCTGCTGCCTCGATCGGTGTTCCTGGAGAAGAGGAAGTGATGCTGCCAGGGCGCTCTATGAAAGCCTATGGGAGGCTACAAGAAAATGGCCGCCATGCATGTAGAACATGCGGCCAGAGCGAGCGTAGGCAAAATGGCGCCGTTTGGCGCCGAAACCGCCGCTCCACAGCACAGTAATGCACACATGTCATCCATGTATAAGAACACATGTCAGATCGCCGCAGCGATCGCTGTATAATGCCAAAACATGCCACAAAACATGCCCCACAGCACACAGCTTCTCACACTGACAAGGCTGACACACACAGTGTCACACAGCTCCCCCCCCCCCTTGCAGCCCACAGCATGCAGCCGAGAGATAGGGAGACAAACAGTGTGAATAGAGGCAGGTTACACAGTCCCAGACTGACACCCCCCCAGACAGACAGGTCCCCACATAAATACACTTACCTCACATGGCGTGGGGGACCCGCACAGGCGAACAAGCCGCTGCACATGAGGCAGGGAGAGTCGCATACAAGACGCACAGAATGGGGGTTAAGAAACCGCACAGCGTCCAGTGAGGTAGCCACCTCACCAATCATCCCTGCACCGAACAGGGATGGGTCGTTCACTGTGCCAGGAGCGTTACCTGGCTGAACGCTCGATGGCAGGCTGGGAAGCCACTGACCCACGACCTGCGACCAGGGGGATCAGCCCGAGACCCAGCCCGCATGATCCTCTTCATCCGAAGAACTAACTAACGCTGATAAAAGAACAGCTAAGTAAAGGTAGAGAGAAAACTCAAACAAAAATTCAAAAAAGAAGAAAGAGTCTGGGGCAGAAAGCCCCAGCACAGAGAAAGCCAGCCACTCCTGACAAGCTAGACATTAAAACTGAGATATGGTTGCAGGAAGTAGGAGGGTATTGACTGAGGGGACCACCCCTTGAGGGTGGGATATGTTAAAAGCTTTAATGTTAACATATTCTGTTGCCTAGCTACTCCTTCGGAGCAAAGTCTAATACCCCATATGTGACGAATATGAAGAGGCGGCGACTGTCGGAGGACGTAAGAGAAACATGCATTTTCTTCATTTCCGTTATCAAAATTTGCAAATAAATAATTGTTCTTCATAAACTTAGACCAAAATGTATTCTGCTACATTTCTTTAGTGAAAATAAACCAAAACAGCGTATTAGTCAGTAGGAAAGTTATAGAATCCAAAAACTATGGTATATATCTGAAGATTGATAAATCCTGATGTACTAAATGCCGCTCTCATTTCTTAGAGGCCATAAAAACGTCAGGACAGTTAAAATTACCCTTTTTGAAAGTAGACAGTCCAAGGTATTTAGTAGTAAGAGGCATGGCAGGTTTTTAGAAGTTGTAGTTTTTTGGAAAATGCACTTTTTTTTTTATACATTCGGTCACCAGTGCTGTACTTATACACTGCTCAAAATAATTAAAGGAACACTTTTTAACCAATGTATATCATCAAGTCAACTCATGGGATATTGATTTGGTCAGTTAAGTAGCAGAGGGGTTGTTAATGTCATTAATGCCAAAGCAGCTGAAACTGATTAACAACAGGTATACTAGATGGGTAACAATGAGACGGCCTCCAAAACAGGAATGATTTTACAGGTGGAGGCCACTGACATTTATTTTCCCTACTCATATGTGACTGTTTTTCACTAGTTTTGCATTTATCTAGGGTCAGTATTACTACTGGTAGCACAAGGCCATAACTGGACGCTATAGAGGTTGCATATGCAGTCCAACTCCTCCAGGACGGCACACCAATACGTGCCATAGCCAGAAGGTTTGCTGTGTCTCCCAGCGGTCTCATAAGCATGGAGGAGATTCCAGGAGACAGGCAGTTACTCTAGAAGAGCTGGACAGGACCATAGAAGGTCCTTGGTCTATCAGCAGGACCAGTATCTGCTCCTTTGTGCAAGGAGGAACAGGATGAGCACTGCCAGAGTCCTACAAAATGACCTCAAGTAGGGCACTGCTGTGAATGTCTCTGACCAATCAGAAACAGACTTCATGGGGATGGCTTGAGAGCCCAACGTCCTCTAGTGGGCCCAGTGCTCACTGCCCAGCAGCGTGGAGCTCGATTGGCATTTGCCATTCAACACCAGAATTGTCAGGTCCGCCACTGGGGCCCTGTGCTTATCACAGATGAGAGCAGGTTCACCCTGAGCATGTGACAGATGTGAAAGGGTCTTGAGAAGCTGTGGAGAACGTTATGCTGCCTGTAACATCGTTCAGCATGACTGGTTTGGTAGTGGGTCAGTGATGGTCTGGGGAGGCATATCCATGGAGGGACGCACAGACCTCTACAGGATAGACAATGGCACCCTGACTGCCATTAGGTATCGGGATGAAATCCTTGGACCCATTGTCAGACCCTATGCTAGTGCAGCGTGTCCTGGGTTCCTCCTGGTGCACGACAATGTCTGGCCTCATGTGGCAAGAGTATGCAGACAGTTCCTGGAAGATTAAGGAAATTATACCATTGAATGCTTGTCTGACCCAAAGCCATTAGAACACCGATTAGACATTATGTTTATATCCATCCAACGCCACCAGGTTGCATCTCAGTCTGTCCAGGAGCCCATTCAGGCCTGCTCCAGACCTAGGAGGAAATACCCCAGGACACCATGTATCGTCTCATACTGAGTACCATTTTGAGTTGCTGCAATGAAATTTCAGAAAATTCCAGTAATGCTTGCAGATTACTGATCCTACCCGGAAGTGGGAGCAGGTGCATGTCAAAACTAGGTACCCGCTTCCCCCTCCTCCCCCCAAAAAAATTGCCAAATGTGGTAGGGGAGGGTGCGAACAAAAACAGAGCTTCCCTTTTGGTCTAGCTCTGCTTTTAGTAGTAAATGTGTATGGACTATTTTTGGAGAAAAAAAATACAATGTTTAGTGTCACTTGAAGACCAGTTACAATATGAATCTATTAATATTAAAAATGTATCATAAAACATTTTCTAATGTACTAAGCTGTAAGCTTTAGGAAACGCAGCCTGGGGTCCCATCCAAAACACATTAAAAATATTAAACAGGTTGGAGCTTGGACATTGAAGGGCTGCAGTTCCCCCCCGAAAAAAAATAAATAAAAAAGTCTGATATGCCTGGCATACTATAAAGGTTTCACTTTTAAAACAAGATTTTCACTTTGGAGGAGTAGAAGGATGTTGACTCAAAGAATGAGTGAGCTAGACAATGAGGCGGAACAGCTGTCTCTTCTCGGTACTTCTAATGCTTTGTTTACCCACATGGCAGCATAGTGATATTTTCTCACCTGTTGTCCACAAATGTCACAGCATAGTTGACAGCAGGTCCTGCAGGAATGCCGGCCTCCTTGAAGAAGCCAATCCACTCTGTGATGGCTGAAAAGATAAAAAAAAAAAAACACTTTAAGGTGAACTTTTCGGCCTTGTTTAAATCTGTGTTGAATGCACATTGCAGACATGTTTTGCACGGGTTACCATTGAATGCCAAATCGTGTTTTGATGGAAAAAAAAAAGTAAGAAAAAATCATACAGCAAGCAGAACTCATAATCAAATGCAGTTAAAAATTTCAACTAAGAATGGTGCCCAGCCGCCCAAGCAGAATAAAAAAAGTTGCCAAACAATTGGTAGTGCCCGCATGTAGATTGTTATCTTTCACAATGCCTAGGAGCCAGGAAACTTGAGGGCTACCAATCTGCATACGTCAAATCCCAAAGCAGGGAGAGGCTATTCTAACCTGTCCATTCCAACACAAGAAAGTCAAAAGTTGCACTTTGAGCAGCCCATATCAGGGTGATAAACAGTTTAATGAATTGTAGTAATAGTCAGTAAATAGTTAAACAAGAACAGAAATACTGATAACTGTGTCTTACCCATAGTTACGGAAGCCATGATGGGACCACTCAATGGATATCTGAAAGGCAGACAGGGAATATTAAGTTCCAAGTAGACATATGCCGGTTTTCGGTAATTCGATATATCGCTGTATTGCATACCCACGGTATTGTTATTGTGGCATTTTTAAAATACTGAGTTTATCTGCTCCTCAGTCTGACTTGTGAATTGATACATTTGGATGACTCATTCCTCACTCAGCAGTTCACTCACTCAATAGAAAACAGTTCTTGTAATATGATAACCAATCAGACAGCTCCCACTCAGCACACACCCACATGCTTCCTTCCCGGGCTCAGAGAGACACAGTGCCTTCTACAAGCAAGTGTCTGCAAGTACTAGTCTTTTACCATACACTGTCACTAGATAGATAGATGGAGAGATAGATATACAGACAGATGGAGAGATAGATATACAGACAGATGGAGAGATAGATATACAGACAGATGGAGAGATAGATATACAGATAGATGGAGAGATAGATATACAGATAGATATACAGATAGATGGAGAGATAGATAGATAGAAATACATACACGGGCATAGCAGCATATATGCATATAATATGCACAGGCATAGCAACCCACATTACATTATTATATAGCTATCAAGCAGTGTCTGGCCTACCTGGTGATGACTGGTCCTGGCGCTCAGCTCCGATCCGATGGCCTGGTCATTAAGGGGGCTAAATCCTTGCGGCCCAGAAGTGGTTAAACCTACACGAGGAGCAGTGTTTTAATTTGTAAATGACTTTACTATTGCTTTAGGCCTGGTTCACATGTATGCGAGTTAGCGGTTCACATGTATGTGGGTTGGCGGCCCATATTTGCACAGGGATAGGCATAGCAGCCCATTGATTTGAATGGGGTTGGGCTGCTATGCCTGCGTTTTCAGCTGAAAAAAGCTGCATGCAGAATTTTAAAAAATGCAGTGGCCGTGAACCCCATCCTGCTTTTGCACCATGCGACTTACCTGCAGTTCCTGCACACGCAAACTGTGTTATTAAATGCTGGGCCCATGTATTTAAAAAACGCAGAAAGCTTGCCAGAGCAGGAACTGCAGGTAAGTCGCATGGTGCAGAAGTAGGATGATTTAAAGGCCACTGCATTTTTTTAAAATGCTGCATGCACCTTTTTTCTGCGTAAAATGAGGGCATAGCAGCCCATTCAAATCAATGGGCTACTATGCCTGTGCAAATGTGGGTCGCCAACCCGCATACATGTGAACCGCCAACCCGCATACATGTGAACTAGGCCTAAAGCATGTGAAAAGTAATATACAAATAAAAACACCGGTCCTCCTGCAGGTTTAACCACTTCTGGGCCGCAAGCATTTAGCCCCTAATGACCAGGCCATCGGATCAGAGCGCCAGGACCAGTCATCACCAGGCAGGCCAGACACTGCTTGATGGCTTATTTTAGGCCTGGTTCACAGAGTTTGTACTGACTGACTATATAATTATGTGCAAAAGTGAACCAAAGTCCCTAAATTCAGCAATGAAATTGAAGTGAGGTAGAAATTTAATAATTTAATACCATGATAATACCGTATACCGTGACAAAACCCTAATCAATTAATCGCAGCATGAAAATCTGATATCGTCACATGCCTAGTTCCAAGTAGCATCTTTTATCCAGATATAGACAAAAATAGTTCCATACAGAAAAATGAAGGGCAGAAGGAAGCAGTGAACACAAAAGATGGAGGATGATCAATACAGAAAGAGTTTAGTGGGCTGGCCGGGCTGCATGCCCTCCTCACTCAGAGCCACACAGGACAGCAGCTGGGAGACTAAAATAAATCCTGACTCAATGCATAGATAGCTCCTCTATTTATCGCCAGGACTGGGATGAAGCTCTGATACATGCAAGCATGGAAGACTCATGATAAAAAAGTGCAGAACTTCCCCCATTGCAATCAGATTCCCTTTTCTGTTGTCCCATCCTGCGCTACATGTATGAAAGGGGGAATCTGATAGGCGGCTATGGGCATCAAGAACAATTCTTCCTGCAGAAACATGTGATCATAAGGTACAGGTTTTACACACCACTCAATGCCCTAGCTCAGAATTGTGTTGGTGTAGGAACAGAAAATAACAGCAGAAAAAGACTAAGGCTGGCCATACATTATACAATTTTCTTTAGATTTAGCTTCAACTATGTAGTACAACGGCCTGCCTTTAGGATACAATTGAAAGTGTTGTTTAGTTTTGACCTCATATTATATTATATGGTTTTTGGTAAATCTAACAGAACATTGAACATGTATGGCCAGCCTAATTGCTCCATTGAGTTCAACATTTTTTATTTTGTTTTTAAAAACTTTTTGTCTAAACTCTAAAGCCAATCAGAAAATCAGATGAAAAACACCACTTTTGAAGCGATCGTACGATAATCTGATCGTTAGTACAACTTTCGAGAGCCGATCACGACTGTTCATGCAAAATTATCCGAAGGGACAAAAACCAAAGTTTATTGCCTCATACATATACACAAAGTTTGAATAAAGTAAATCATCTTAACAAGAATGCAAGAATAAATGTATTTTATTTTTTTTTAATTAGAAATCAGACCCTCATGGACCCCCTGAAACTCATCAATGGACCACTTAGGGGGCCATGGACCCCAGATTAGGATCCCCTGCTCTAGTGAAAACCAAGAATCTATATAGTAAAATCAGGACCTCCTTCCTCTGCTGGTGACCCCTCTTGTGATATAAATATCTAAATAAAGGGGAATCAGGAACCTCCTTGCTCTGATGGTGATCCCTCTAATGATATAAAGATCCATATAGGGGGATTTAGGACATCCTTTCTCCTGCTGGTGATTCATCTAGAGCAGAGGTCTTCAAACTGTGGCCCTTCAGTTGTTCAGGAACTACAATTCCCATCATGCCTAGTCATGGCTGTGAGTGTCAGAGTTTTACAATGCCTCATGGGATGTGTAGTTCTGCAACAGCTGGAGGGCCGTATTTTGAGGATCCCTGATCTAGAGGTATAAAGATCTTTGTGGAGTAATCAGAACCTCCCTTCTCCTGCTGGAGACCTCTCTAGTGATATAAAGATCTATATAGAGAAATTAGGAACTCCTTTCTCCTGCTGGGGATTCATCTAGTAATATACAGATCTACAGTGCATCCGGAAAGTATTCACAACGCTTCACCTTTCCACATTTAGTTATGTAACATCCAATGCAGCCTGATCAGTGCCCATCCAATGCAGCCTCACCAGTGCCCATCCAATGCAGCCTCACCAGTGCGTGCCCATCCAATGCAGCCTCACCAGTGCGTGCCCATCCAATGCAGCCTCACCAGTGCATGCCCATCCAATGCAGCCTCACCAGTGCATGCCCATCCATCGCAACCTCACCAATGCATGCCCATCCAATGCAGCCTCACCAGTGAATGCCCATCCAATGCAGCCTGATCAGTGCCCATCCAATGTAGCCTCACCAGTGCGTGCCCATCCAATGCAGCCTCACCAGTGCATGCCCATCCAATGCAGCCTGATCAGTGCCCATCCAATGTAGCCTCACCAGTGCGTGCCCATCCAATGCAGCCTCACCAGTGCATGCCCATCCAATGCAGCCTGATCAGTGCCCATCCAATGTAGCCTCACCAGTGCGTGCCCATCCAATGCAGCCTCACCAGTGCGTGTCCATCCAATGCAGCCTCACCAGTGCGTGTCCATCCAATGCAGCCTCACCAGTGCGTGTCCATCCAATGCAGCCTCACCAGTGCGTGTCCATCCAATGCAGTTTGTAATGAAGAGAGAGGAGAGCCGCTGGATTACACAGAGCGGGGAACTCCAGCTTACCCGGCGACAGCTGTCATACGAAGTCCTGCCTCCTATGATAGACGTCACCAATGTGCTGTCTATCATAAAAGCCAGTCCAGGAGGCGGGGCGTCGTATGACAGCGGCCGCCGGGTAATTATGACAGCCTCTGCCTACAGTTAGTTGAAAACCGCTGTGGCCGTGCCCCCGACTCAACTTCCTTCCTCCCCAGCAAAAAAATAAAGATTGTCAGGGGACAGTGGGCCGCATTGCCTGCGGTTCCGGGCCGCAGGTGTGACATGCGTGGTTTAAACGTTTATGGAAATGTACAAAGGACAGAGCATTTCAGTATGAGGGTACTAACAGCCATCTCAAGGCCAACTGAGAACCACATGTGGCTCCCAAGCCAGGGCAATGCAACAAGATGAAAAGGTAAGCCGGTTTCATGTAAGAATCAGACACCATAACTAGAGATGCACCCTAATTTGGGCAGCCAAAACATAGCGGCCAAAAAATTGTGTTTTCTGCATTTTGCCAATATAGGTCATCTGACTCAAAATCTGCATTAAAAGTGTAACACGGGTGCGTTATTGATGCATTTTCAATGCATTTCAACAGTGAGGTGCGTTTTTAACCCTTATTAAAACCTCAATGTTTAACTTTTGTATTTACTTTACCTGGTATCAACCGTATGCAGTCCCTGTACAGCAGGGCTGGAGTGTGAGAAAAGGAAGCAGACCTTCCCTCAAATAAGACATGCCATCATTTTAACCCTCCCAGTTACATATTTACTGGTATTTTGTTTGGGGTGGGTGGGGGTCAGAGAGTATCTTGTTTTTCTGCTATGCTCCGGTTCACTTTTGTTTCTCACCTAGGCAAGGATGACAAACACTTGGCCCACTCACTGCCTTTTCACATCACTCATCCCAGGAGGCGTAAAGAAGCTCTCCCTGCAGTGATGCTTTAGCAGTCCCCTTTGATGTCGTTGCCAAATGTCACCAGAATCAGAGGAGAATAAACAGCTTAGAAGACAGCGCTGGACTTCTTAGGCTGATAAGTATATGTTTTTTTTTTTTTTCTTTAAGCCCGCAGCTATTTGATCTGCCGCTTTTGAATCTTACTCCGACCTGGGTTAGAGTTCCACTTTCAACTAAAAAAAAAGGTAAAACTATTTTTTTTTTTTTAAGTTTTGGATAAGGTGAGAGAGGGATTAGAACACCTGTCAGTAATTCTGGAGAGGAGAGCTCCTTTTCCTCTCTCTTCCTTTTATTTCCTGCTTTTCCATTTTATTTTTTTTCTTTCAAATCTCCCCCGGTATTGTGTAACCGGATGTATCTGGGGTGTAGATCGAGGGGGGGTTGGCCCAGCGTACAGCGCAGGAGAAGGGGGTGCAGTGTAGAGCGCAGGAGAAGGGGGTGCAGTGTAGAGCGCAGGAGAAGGGGGTGCGCAGCATAGAGCACAGTGGGGGGGGGGGGGCGCAGCATAGAGCACAGTGGGGGGGGGGCGCAGCATAGAGCACAGTGGGGGGGGGCGCAGCATAGAGCACAGTGGGGGGGGGCGCAGCATAGAGCACAGTGGGGGGGGGGCGCAGCATAGAGCACAGTGGGGGGGGGGCGCAGCATAGAGCACAGTGGGGGGGGGGGCGCAGCATAGAGCACAGTGGGGGGGGGGCGCAGCATAGAGCGCAGTGGGGGGGGGCGCAGCATAGAGCGCAGTGGGGGGGGGGGGCGCAGCATAGAGCACAGTGGGGGGGGGGGCGCAGCATAGAGCGCAGTGGGGGGGGGGCGCAGCATAGAGCGCAGTGGGGGGGGGCGCAGCATAGAGCGCAGTGGGGGGGGGGCGCAGCATAGAGCGCAGTGGGGGGGGGGCGCAGCATAGAGCGCAGTGGGGGGGGGGGGCGCAGCATAGAGCGCAGTGGGGGGGGGGGGCGCAGCATAGAGCGCAGTGGGGGGGGGGCGCAGCATAGAGCGCAGTGGGGGGGGCGCAGCATAGAGCGCAGTGGGGGCGCAGCATAGAGCGCAGTGGGGGGGGGGCGCAGCATAGAGCGCAGTGGGGGGGGGGCGCAGCATAGAGCGCAGTGGGGGGGGGGCGCAGCATAGAGCGCAGTGGGGGGGGGGGGGGCGCTTTCAATTATTGTTTAGTTTTTCTCTCTTCATTGGAATTCAGAATTGTGGTGTGGGGGGGGGGGGGTTGTATTTTGGGTGGTGGGTCCACTTTAGGATACACACATGGACATAGAATAAAACTTGTGGTCTCCCCCCCTTACACTGTATATCAACATTGTTGAAAAGGATTTTAGAACCCCCTCCCCCACATAGCTTTCCATCTTTCCATCGCCAATGCTTAGACTTGTGGTGCCTCACGTACAGGAGGAACCCATCTGGACACAGGACAGGAGACATTCCTACAAGGCGCACTGCTGATACCAGAACACTTATACAGATATAAACTTATATAGATATAAACAGATATAAACTTATACAGATATACATATAAACAGTAACAGAAGACACATTACCAGCTCTCCCCTAGCAACCGCCACCTCCACGGCAAGAAATCCTCTTCCTGTGTTCCCAACCGCTCACTACCTCATCCGCCCTCCGCCAACCAGCAGACGCCCCAGGCACTCTTCCATCATCTCATTGGTCAAAACCGCAATGAACCCGCCTCCCGCCGTGGCTGGTATTGGGATTTGTAGTTCTCACGACGCCTCGAGGGAGGCGCGGCCTGCGTCGTGACGTTGGTGAAGCGTAGGGAATTCCTACAGTACGTAATGACCAAAACACAGCCTGGCGCCATTTTCCCCCTGAACGTGTTTTGTGGGGGGTTGTGTGGGCTAACAGCTATACTGATTGTTGCTGATAGTAACCAATTGGAGTTCACTTATTATTATTATTTCACCAGGCTAGTGTTTACAATCAAACAAGGATTCTGATTGTTGCTATGGACGACAGGAATGTATGTGTTAGCACACCTTCCCCCCCCCCAGAGAGCCGTGTGTCCCCAAACACTTCACCATCATTGGGAACATGTAAGCCTGGTACACTATGAGCTTTTTTTTTTACATTCAACTGAGAGGGTTGAATGAAAAAACTGTCAGCTTCGGTCAGAGACGTCGTACTAACCATGCAAAGTTAGTACAGCGATCTCCACACTGAGCTGTTGTGTTCTGACGGGGACACCCCCCACAACACTCCGATCAGCGCTCTCTGCCATTGGAGAGTGCTGATCATGAGTCGGCGTTCTGCCGAAAATTCCAACTCAACAAAATCTCCAACCACGTTGCTTCCAGTGACTCCAGCAGCAATAATTGCAGATTTCAACAAGGTGGCTGTTTTCACAAAGAACCAGCAGCGTTTAGGCTCCATTCACACCTGGGCGTTTTTGAGTGTTTTTCAGCTCCAAAAGCGCTAAAAAAAAAAGCGCCCAACAAGTAAAACCCCATTCATTTAAATGGCCCCTGTTTACATCTGAGCGTTTTGCAAAATGCCTGTAGCTGAAAAAAGTACATGAGCTTCTTTTTGGGCTGATTACCAGCATTTTTGATAGATGTCAATGCCTGCCTCCAAAAACGCCTGAAAATCGCGGTAAAAAATGCGGTAAAACGCTATGCTCAAGTGTGAATGCAGCCTTACACTAGTGATCAACCAATTATTGGCAAAGTCGATTATCGGAGGGCCAATATTCACTTTTCACGATATTCGGTATCGGCCCCGGATTGTCGTGACATTATTGCGTATGTTGCGCCACGCACCTCCGCAAACTGGGCTTAACCTTCTACCTTCTTAGGCCACCTCCCTCGCCTTGGACAGCCTCGTTTGGAGTTTGGAGTCTCTTTTGGGAGTGTATAACATAGCCATAAACCCACCCACAGCAGCCCGGTGCCAGCCACCCAAACCCACAGGCCCTGTACCAGCCACAGGCACTGTGCCAGCTAGCCACAGGTACTGTACCAGCCGGCCAGCCACCCACAGGCTAGGTACCAGCCAGCCTCCCACAGCCCCTGTGCCACCCACCCACCACAGGGTGCCAGACAGACAGCCACCCACCACCACAGGGTGCCAGCCAGCCACCCACCACAGGGTGCCAGACGGAAAGCCCCCCACCACAGGGTGCCAGCCAGCCACCAACCACCACAGGGTGCCAGCCAGCCACCCACCCACCACAGGGTGCCAGCCAGCCACCCACCACAGGGTGCCAGCCACCCACCACCATAGGGTGCCAGACAGACACCCACCACCACAGGGTGCCAGCCAGCCACCCACCCACCACAGGGTGCCAGCCACCCACCACCATAGGGTGCCAGACAGACACCCACCACCACAGGGTTCCAGCCAGACAGCCACCCTCCACAGGCATAGGGTGCCAGCAAGCCAGCCACCCACCACAGGGTGCCAGACAACCACCCACCCAACACAGGGTGCCAGACAACCACCCACCCACCACAGGGTGCCAGCCAGCCACTCACTCATCACCACAGGGTGCCAGCCAGACAGTTTTTTTTAACCTTATAATTGTGTCTTTCAAGTTTCAATGGAGATGGATGCAGATAGAAAAAGTAAAAGTGTGATCTGGGACTATTTCTCATCTCCATCTCCAGGAAAAGCAGCAGTGTGCAACACGTGTACAAACAATGTAAGCATTTGATCAGCAATTGCAAAAACCAAAAATACGTCAAATCTTTGGGCCCATCTAAGAGTTCATCATGTTCAATTATATCATGCAGCACAGAAAAAAAACACAATCAATCACAAGGTGAAACACCAGTATCCCAGCAGGCAACAATAACAGAAATGTTTCAGAAAAAAAAACAGGTGGCTAAAATCGAATAGAAGTTCCCAACTGCTGGACAGAGTAATCACAGAGATAATGGTCACTGATAACCAGCCATTTACAATAGTGTCTGACTCTGGATTTAAGTGGTTGATGTCCATAGTTGAGCCAAGGTACACACTGAAGAGTGACAAATATTATCGAAATGAAATGCTGGGAAAGATTCACCAAATGGTCATTGAGAAAGTAAAGACTATGCTGAAACCAGAGAATGCTGGCAACTCACTCTCATTCGGGACTGACTGCTGGTCAGGACAAACAGAATCACTAATGAGTCTTACATGCCACTTCATTGACAGAGGATGGACAAGAAGGCATTTGGTGTTGAATACAAAAGTGATGCAAGGATCCCACACTAGGAAATACATTAGAGAAAGGTTTCTAGGCATGCTAGAAGACTGGGGAATCACCAAAGACCGAGTGATGCTTGTGCTTCGAGACTACAGAGCGAACATGGTGAAAGGAATGAGGCTTGCTGACGTGTCAGACCTCAGTTGCATGGCACACACCCTCCAACTTGGGGTAAATGATGGTCTGTCAAACCAGAGAGCTTTGCTTGATATAATTGGCATGCTGAAGAGGTGCGCAGGCCATTTCCAGCATTCAATCCTTGCCAAACAGCGACTAAGGTGCATTCAGGAAGATCTTGGCCTACCCAAAAACAACTTGATTAACGCTGTTCCAACACAATGGAACTCAACACTTCACATGCTGCAAAGAATGCTGGAGCAGAAGTGAGCTCTTACCATTTATTCAGGTGAGTATGGAGGATATTCTTGTCCTACTGCTGATCAGTGGGACATTGTAGCCAATGTCATTGAGACCCTCCTCCCCATAGAGGAAATGACTCTAGAGGTGAGTCATTACGACTCATCTGTGTCATCTGTCATCCCATGTGTGAGATTTCTGAAGATGCTTTGTCACGAGAATGAAGCACCCAACACACGTGGCACTAAAACATGTAGGCAGGCCATGAGGGACAGCCTCGCAAATGTTTTGAGAAGCATGAAGAGACTAAAAATGTTGTGCTTGCATGTCTTTTGGATTCTCGATACAAGAATCATACTTTCTCTTCTGAAGACGTATTGGCCAAGGCAAAACAATGGCTAACAGAAGATATTCAACAGGAGGTGCAGGAGGTTCCTGCAGAAAAGATAAGTCAGGAAGAGCAGGTTTCTAATCTGGAAGAGCAGGATACTGCAAAAAGAGAAAAATGTCCAAAAAGACAATGGACAGAAGAAAAACATCCTCGTGGTCGAATAGATGCCATGCTCAGTGTTTTATTGGGGCTTCATGCAGCAGAGGATTCTTCTGAATCTGCAATAATAACCCTGGATTATGAACTTCATCTCTATTTGAAGGAACCAGTAATTGACAGAAGAAGTGGTGATCCTCTTCAGTGGTGGAAAGAAAATGAGGCACGCTACAAAAGACTTGCTTCTCATGCTAGAAGATACCTTTCTACTCCTCCTTCCTTGGTACTAAGTGAGCGTGTTTTTAGTGAAGTGGCAGCAATATATAAAAAAAAACAGAAGCCATTTAACTGGTGAACCTGGTGAAATGTTATGCTTTCTGCACTATAATATTGTTCTACTTAAAGCGGAGTTCCGGCCTCGGGGGTCAATTTGAGCTAAAAATACCCCCGGGACAGTCAGGGCTAGTACATTCCACAATGGATAGCCTCTGAACTGTCCCGGGTCGCACTTACCTGTAAGAAGAAATACTAACCTTGAAAATTTCTTCTCCAGCGCTGCCATCTCAGGTGTGGGCAGGTGAACCCGCAGCGTCCCTCTTCGTGTCCTCTTCCGTGACGTCGGAGTCCCACAATGCACTGCACTGGCCCCGCTCGTCACTTCCGGTGCAGGCGCGGCATCCCCGCACAGCTTCTGGGCATGCCCAAAAGCTGTTTAGCAGTGAGTGCCGTGCCTGCACCGGAAGTAACGAGCAGGGCCGGTGCAGTGCATTGATTCCTGGGAGCGATGACGTTCAACTCCCGGGAATCATCGCAAACCAGAAGTGATGGCGCGGGCCGCAGCCACTGAGGGAGGAAGTGGAAGGAAGGTGAGTATATTTTCTTCTATAATAAGGTAAGTGACCAAAAAAAAAAAAAAACGCACTATCCATTTCTCTTTCAGGTTGCCCTCAGCAAGCGGATGGCCCAAAATCGATTTTTTTTCGATTTTGAGGCCGGAACTTCACTTTAACTGGGAGTATTGAAAGTGAGTAGTACTAGTGTTCAGTCCACTGTCTTTTGCACTGCAGCACAGCTACTAGATTTAATCATTGCAGACAGTGAGTTTATGTAAATTTTGTTTTGGGAAGCCTTTAGTTATTATTTTCCCAGCACTTTATTTTTCACAGTTTTCTACTCCTCTAGGACTTGTTCTTTCACATAATGTGAAACTGATGTACCTGCAAGTGAAAGCTGTGCGGTTTTCCTATCAGTTTTCATGCAGGTAAGGTGTGAAGAACGAGCCTTTCATGTTAAAAATGTTAATAAATTAACATTAACATGTTCAGTACCAGATTTGTGTCAAAAATTGTCTTTATTTTTCAAAACGTTAAATGTACAAAATATCAGCCAATATCGGCGGATACCGATACTTAGTAGAAACATAAAGAGGAGGGGAAAACAGCAGGAAACGTTCAGTTCCAAAGGAAAGGGCACTTGAAACAGGACTGGTCCTAGAGGCAGGAAGCATGAAAGAGTCAAGATTCGAGGCCTTGGTCTGCTCACAGTAATTGCAGAGGTGCCAAGCTGGGGAGAAAACTGTGAGTAGGGAAGATCCATGCAGCAGGTGGACTTAACGCAGTCAAGAGGCACAGAGAAAGGGCAAGGCACGAGGTGTTCCTAACCTCGAGCCTCTGTAATGTTCTGGTACCTTTGGGTACCCTAATTACTCTTTTCCTAAGTGTATGCGCCCCACCATTCTCTTTTGGTAAGGTGCGCATACACCTTTAAGACTGATGCTGTCATCACTGAGCGCCGGACTGAACAGCTACTTAAATCACCAGCTTTGACTCACATGTGTTCGTTCAAACTGTTTGTGCCTTGATGCTAACCTGTCTTGAAGCTCTCATGCTTGCAAGCATACCTCGCTGTCGGAACCACGCTGCGCTGATCCCTGTATCCCGCTACCGGATCATCCGCTCTTGCCGAACCTTTCCTTTTCTACATTGCTACTAGTGATAAGTACCCCGCAGGGGAAACCTCTATAACCTTTATACTAAAGCTTACACTATCTAGCTCTGCATACTAAGGACTACTATTACATCTGCATTGTCTAAGATTGCTAGCTCTTGAGCCTGCTACCATCTGCTCTTGCACTGGGTTGGTCTCTCCTGTATGTTCACCTGCTACTCTATCATCTGCTACCATACATGATTGCTAACCTATCTGCATCCCATCTGCTAGTATCTTACTTTCAAGAACATTTCCTTTAAAGTGTCTGTCATCTACCACCTCTACCCAACCTGTCTCTTCAGCCTTTCATCACTGTGTTACTATATACATAAGTCACTCTAGGAACATCTTATTGAGTGTGTGTATTTACTTGCTGAATTGAGATCATCCACACATGATAAAGTCTTGGGAGTTGGGAGTGGTGTCTCAGCGTTTCTCTACATGACTACTGAAGTGGAATATTTCTGCAGCTGTAAATCCACATCATACATAAAATGCAGGAGCGTTACAGATTGAACGAACCCCAAATGGATTCAGCAGAAATAACCACTCAGGTGACACAATTAAAACAGCAAGTAACTGCGTTAATACACGCACTTGCTGAATTAAAAGAAGACAATCAGGCTCTGTCGCAGCAGGTAATTAGATTGACACAACTTACCACTGCACCCAAAATAAATCCTCCTTTGGTATTTACAGGCGATCGCAAAAAAGTTCGCGAATTTAAAAACGCATGTGAGTTACTTTTCTTGCTAAAACCCCGTACCTACCTTACTGATCACATTAAGGTTTGTACTATTATTTCTTACCTAGCAGGCGATCCTCGGGCCTGGGCAGACTCTCTTTTTGAGAAAAACGATCAGCTTCTCAACTCCTATGCCTTGTTCCTAGCAGACCTTACTAGCCTATATGATGATCCCAATAGGCAGAGTACTGCCGATCTTCAATTAAGATCCTTGAAACAAGGTAGGAGACCTGTGGAAGACTTTGTCGCAGAATTCAAGAGATGGACCCTTGATTCAGAATGGAATGATGCACCTCTGAAAACCCAATTTAGGCTTGGCCTATCAGAGGCCGTTAAAGACGAGCTCGCCCGAGCGGATCTGCCAAAAACCCAGGATGCATTGATCCAACTCAGTATCACCATAGATAGAAGACTACGAGAAAGAAAGGCTGAGAAAATGGGAATGCCATTATCCAGTTCTTCTCGGATTTCGGCCGTTGACCCCATTCCTATGGAGGTAGGAACCATACGGCCACCTCTATCAACTATGGAAAGAGCCAGAAGACGATCTGGTAATCTCTGCTTGTACTGTGCATCCCCGGATCACAAGATAAACGTCTGTCCCCTAGTCTACAAAAAGAAGGGTGAGTATTCACATGTCCTCCTAGGGGGATTGACAACTTCAATTACCAACCCTTACCTTTTTGTTTGCTTAACATTACAGTGGGACCAGAACAGGATTACTACTAAGGTCATGATTGACACAGGATCTTGTGGAAATTATATTGACATGCGTTTTGCCGCTTTAAATAAAGTTCCTATTATTTCTAAACCTAAACCTGTCTCAGTGAGTCTTATTAACGGTATTCCTTTATCCTCTGGTCCGATCACTGATCAGACACAGGCACTCCTAGTCACTACTAACGGGTCTCATATGGAGACCACTACCTTCGATCTAATACCTTCACCCCACTTTCCCATTGTTTTGGGACTTCCCTGGTTACACACACATCAACCAACCATAGATTGGAAGGAACGGACCCTGGCCTTCCTCTCCTGCTATTGCGAGGGTACGTGTAACCTCCCGTCTTTCGGGAAGATCCTGTCTGTGGTGACAGATGAGATTGCACCACTATGTTATCAGGATCTCTCTGAGGTTTTTCTTGAGAAAAATGCTCAAGCACTACCTCCCCATCGAGACTATGACTGTAGTATTGATCTACTCCCAAATAGCAAATTGCCGTTCGGTCATGTTTATCCTCTTTCGCAGGATGAACTTTCCCATCTCAAAGACTATTTGGATGAGAATTTGAAAAAAGGTTTTATTAGACCTTCCACTTCTTCCACAGCAGCAGGACTCTTTTTTGTCCGCAATAAGGACTCAAGTCTCAGGCCTATCATCGACTATAGGCAATTGAATGCTATCACAATAAAAGATCGCTATCCTCTACCGCTTATCCCTGAGCTCATTGAGCAGGTGCGTGGAGCCACCTATTTCTCAAAATTGGACCTGAAAGGAGCATACAATCTCATTCGAATCCGTGACGGACACGAGTGGAAGACTGCATTCAGAACCAGATACGGATTGTTCGAATATCTTGTAATGCCATTCGGGCTATGCAACGCCCCTGCAGCCTTTCAACGATTTATAAACGATATTTTCAGAGACTTACTAGATGTCTGTGTTGTGGTATATCTGGACGATATACTTATATATTCACAATCCCTGTCTGAACACATAAGATATGTAAGATTAGTATTATCGAGATTGCTTGCACACAACCTTTATGTGAAACTGAAAAAATGCTTGTTCCATAAGGAAGAAGTACTGTTTCTAGGCTACATCATATCCAAAACAGGAATCAAGATGGACATGAGTAAGATATCCTGCATTCAGGATTGGCCTACACCAACCACACGCAAGGCGCTACAGCGATTCCTTGGATTTTCGAATTTCTACAGGAAGTTCATAAGAAACTTCTCTGCCATTGTGAGACCCCTCACACAGCTCACTAGCATTAAAAGACCATTCAAATGGTCAGATGAAGCAAATAAAGCTTTTCACCTGTTGAAGACAAGGTTTACTTCTGCTCCCATACTACGCCATCCAGACCCATCCCTCCAATACATTCTGGAAGTAGATGCGTCAAACATGGCAGTAGGAGCAATACTCTCCCAACGACCAACTCACACTTCACCACTTCATCCAGTCGCCTTTTTTTCTAAATCCTTAAGCAGTCCAGAGGTAAATTACCCCGTGGGTGAAAAGGAACTGCTTGCTATAAAATTGGCTCTGGAGAATTGGCGACATCTACTCGAAGGCACCCCATTACCAATACTTATATACACGGACCATAAAAATCTTCAATATCTTCAGACTAACAAAACTCTCTCTCACCGACAGGTACGATGGTCACTATTTTTTCTAAGGTTTAACTTCCTAGTGACCTACACACCTGCAGATAAGAACAAAAAGGCGGATGCACTATCACGACTAACTGAAGAAAACTACTTCGAAATCCCTTCCGTTCCTATAATACCTCACAAACGCATTATTGCAGTTGTTCGTTCCTTGAAGGAAGAGGTTTTGCATGGTATAAGTTTGGATTCACCCCCACCTCAACTAAATACTGATGCAGAAGGCTTCCTCTACTACAACGACAAACTTTACATACCACCTACCATGCGCACCAAGATCTTGGAATTATCGCATGATGTGCCTATGGCAGGACATATGGGTATGACAAAGACTCTTAATCTGATTACCAGGCAATTCTGGTGGCCTGACATGAAAACATCTATACAAAAATTCGTCTCTTCATGCAATGTCTGTGCCAGGTCCAAAATTGACACTACGAGACCATCCGGTCTACTATGCAGTCTACCAATACCCCAAACTCCATGGGAAGTTGTGTCCTTGGACTTTATAGTAGAACTACCTCCTTCCAAAGGATTTAATACCATCTTAGTGTCAGTGGACCATCTGACAAAAATGGCACATTTCATTGCTATTCGCAGACTACCTTCGTCCAAACAAACGGCAGAACTCCTGATGAAACATGTCTTTAAGTTACATGGTATCCCAAAAACTCTTCTGTCTGACCGTGGATCACAATTTATTTCCAAGTTCTGGCAAAAACTATGTCACATACTACGAATTGAGCGAAAGCTCACTTCTCCTTATCATCCGCAGACCAACGGACAGACTGAAAGAGTCAACCAATGCATCGAGCAATATTTATGTTGTTACACTTCTTACCAACAGGATGATTGGGTGGATCTTCTCCCTCTGGCAGAATTTGCCTACAACAACGCAACCCATAGTACGACCAAGCAGAGTCCGTTCTACTTGAACTATGGGTTTCATCCCTCTATTCTTCCACCACGCATCCTTCCGTCAAATAACCCAGTAGCCTCAGACTATCTTACCCAAATAAAGGACTCTCTGGGTTTGCTTAATACTACCATTGCACACGCTCATAGTCAACAAAAGAAGTACTATGATCTTCGCAGAAGACCTTCTCCTCAGTATGCTATCGGGGACCTCCTTTGGCTCTCAACAAAAAATTTAAGACTGAAAATCCCTAGCAAAAAGCTTGGACCTCTGTTCTTGGGACCTTTCCCAATCAAGAAACTTATTGGAAAAGCTGCAGTACAGCTTACATTGCCAATAGACCTCAAAATACATCCCATTTTCCATGTGTCGCTACTGAAGCCCCATGTTCCTGACCAAGGAATAAGGCCTACTATCCCACCTCCTCCTCCTATACAAGTTGAAGGTGGAGAAGAATATGAGATAAAGGAGATTCTGGATTCTCGTATCCACAGAAGACGACTTCAATACTTAGTTCGATGGAAGAACTATGGGCCCCAAGACGACACCTGGCTAAACACCTCTGACATACATGCCCCTAGATTAATCCGCAATTTTCATGCGAAGTACCCAGGCAAACCAGCTCCAGAGGCCTTTAGGAGCCGGCCTTAAGGGGGGGGTACTGTAATGTTCTGGTACCTTTGGGTACCCTAATTACTCTTTTCCTAAGTGTATGCGCCCCACCATTCTCTTTTGGTAAGGTGCGCATACACCTTTAAGACTGATGCTGTCATCACTGAGCGCCGGACTGAACAGCTACTTAAATCACCAGCTTTGACTCACATGTGTTCGTTCAAACTGTTTGTGCCTTGATGCTAACCTGTCTTGAAGCTCTCATGCTTGCAAGCATACCTCGCTGTCGGAACCACGCTGCGCTGATCCCTGTATCCCGCTACCGGATCATCCGCTCTTGCCGGACCTTTCCTTTTCTACATTGCTACTAGTGATAAGTACCCCGCAGGGGAAACCTCTATAACCTTTATACTAAAGCTTACACTATCTAGCTCTGCATACTAAGGACTACTATTACATCTGCATTGTCTAAGATTGCTAGCTCTTGAGCCTGCTACCATCTGCTCTTGCACTGGGTTGGTCTCTCCTGTATGTTCACCTGCTACTCTATCATCTGCTACCATACATGATTGCTAACCTATCTGCATCCCATCTGCTAGTATCTTACTTTCAAGAACATTTCCTTTAAAGTGTCTGTCATCTACCACCTCTACCCAACCTGTCTCTTCAGCCTTTCATCACTGTGTTACTATATACATAAGTCACTCTAGGAACATCTTATTGAGTGTGTGTATTTACTTGCTGAATTGAGATCATCCACACATGATGAAGTCTTGGGAGTTGGGAGTGGTGTCTCAGCGTTTCTCTACATGACTACTGAAGTGGAATATTTCTGCAGCTGTAAATCCACATCATACATAAAACGCAGGAGCGTTACAGCCTCCTGGTGTTCCAGCCAGGAGATGACGGCTTCAGGGTCTTCAAAGAAATGCACTCTGTCTTCTCCCTCCACCCGGAGGTGAGCAGGAAACAGCATGGCATATTTGATATGTTTAATGTGTAGTCTGCATTTGGCTTCGTTGAAAGTTTTGCGCTTCCTCTGAACCTCGGCTGAAAAGTCGGGAAAGATCGCAATCCTGCCATTTCCAAAAGGGATATTGCCCTTCTCGCTGGTCAATTTGAGGACGGTGTCCCTCTCTCTGTTGTTGAGCAGCTTTGCTATAAATGTGCGTGGAGCGCCCCCTGGGATAGGGGTCTGCCCTACAAGCGATAGGCCCGCTCCACCACAAAAGTGGGAGAGAAGGCGTCCCGGCCATAGGTGGTTATAAGGAGTTGTCCCAAAATATCAGCCTGGTCAGACCCCTCAGCCCCCTTTAGGCAAGCCAATCAGGCGGATGTTACAGCGGCGCAGCCTGTTCTCCATATCATCCTGCTTGAGCAGGAGCTGGCTCACCTGCAGTTGGAGACGATCAGATGTGGTCTGCAGGGGGGTAATGCATCCTCCACTCCACTGAGCCGGTTTTCAGCCTCTGTCACCTGCTCACGCAGTTTCTGCAGGTCTTGCCCGAATAAAGATATGTCTATCTTGACCTCCTCAATTTTGGATGCTAGGGATGCCTGACACTCCGAGATAGCCCCCAGGACCTTTGCAGTATCAGCTCCCACCTCGTTTGCCTCAGCCCCCGCCTCAGCGCCATCTTGGGAAGCAGAGTCTTTATCCTGGCGGCGGTATTTATCGAGTTTAGTCTGGGTTTCAGCAGGCTTTTTCGGTAGGGAAATGGTGCGGGTGTCGCGGGACAGGCTGGCAGATGTAGGAAGCCCAAAAAGGATTAAAGGATGGCAGGATTAATATTAAAAGGAGTCTGGGCTGGCGGATCTCTGCTTACCCACGTCCTACCGCATGCCGCTCCAGGCCACGCCCCCTGATACCGATACTTAGTAACCAAAATATCGGTATCGGCCCTGAAAAAAACATATCTGTCTATCCGTAGTCGGCAGACATCCATTGGGCGGCACCCGCTGATCGGCTTCTGCTTTGAAAAATCAGCAGAAGCAGCACATGTGCACCCCCCTACCCGTAAGGCCAGATCACGTAATAGGTACGTGATCTGGCACACAGGAGTCGCACGCATGCTTCTGCGTACGAGCATGTGGGGACGGGGGCACTTTAAATTTTTTATTGTTTATTTTATTTTTACACTTTCTCTTTTTTTTTTTATCACTTTTATTCCTATTACAAGGAATTTAAACATCCCTTGTAACAGGATCAGTGAATGACAGGTCCTCTTTATAGGGAGATCTGAGGTCAATAAGACCTCATATCTCTCCTACAGGCTAGAAAGCCTGGAAAAAAAAAAATCAGTGCAGTATTGAAACTGCCAGGCCGAGCGTGACGTCATCGTGTCGCGCCCGGGCCTCCGAGAGTCATAGAGACCATCTGCTCCTCGCAGTCTCTATGGTACATTTCTGCCGGTGGCCGATTCCTTCTCCAGCTCGTCGATCACACAGGCGAGCCGGTAGAAGCACTGGAGGGTGGCGGGAGGGAGGGGATGTCCCCTCCCGCCGCCTGTAAGAACGATCAAGTGGCTGTTCAGTCGTTATGATTGTTCTTATGGTGAAGGGCAGCTGCAGGTATCATTCAGATATCCCCACTTAGTGCCGGTTCACACTACTGCGGGTGCGCTGATCGCATGTAATTCGGAGCGCACTTCTCCTTCATTACATGTGATCTCCTGTGAATTGAAATTCGCACTGCACCCGCACAAAAGACGCACAGGACCCTTTTTTTCAGCCGCATCAGGATCGGATCGCACAGTGGTTTACACTTGTGCGATCCGATCCTGTGCAAACTGTCAGATCGCACTGCGATATGCGATCAAACTGGGGGTGTCGTTAACATTGAATTGACACCCCCTTCGTATCGCATATGGCAGTGTGAACTGCCTCTTGTGCGGATGCGATGCGGGAACAGGCTGAAAATTCGCAGCCTTCCCGCATCGCACAAGTGTGAACCGGCACTTAAAGCGGAGTTCCATCCTTTTCTGTGTTTATTAAAAGTAAGCAGCTACAAAAAGGGTACCTGCTGACTTTTAATAAACACACACTCACCTGTCCCACAGTCCAGCGATGCGGCCGCCTGGTCTCGGCGGCGCTGGCATCAATAGTGTGGGCACCCGGCTGTGACAGCTTGCGGCTTCACAGCCGGGTACGCACTGTGCATGAGCGAGTTGCTCTGCGCATCTTGATTAGCCGGCAATCTTCTGGGACCTCTGACATGCAGGGAGGGAGGGGAGAGGAGAACTTCTGCTCAGGGCGCCGCGGTGCTCCGAGCGGAAGTGGGAGCGGGTACCTGTCAAAACTAGGCACCCGCTCCCCCCTCTAAAAAAATGACATGCCAAATGTGGCATGTCAGGGGGTTAGGACTACCTAAAGCTGAAGTTCCACGTTTGGGTGGAACTCCGCTTTAAAGCCCTGGACATCATATGACGTCCAGCAGTAAGGAAGTAGTTAAACTGCCATGTTGCTGCACATGTGACCAATTATGACACCAGCCATTTGATAGTTTGACAGTTGTGTTGAGGACACAAGCAAATGTAACAGTCAGCAATCCCAGCATTCCAGGAATGTAACTGTTTTTTTTAACCACTTTACCACTGGAGGATTTTGCTGTCTTCCGTCCAGGCCACTTTTTGCGATTCGGCGCTGTGCGAATTTAACGGACAATTGCGCGGTCGTGCGACGCCGTACCCAAACTAAATTTATGTCCTTTTTTTCCCACAAACAGAGCTTTCTTTTGGTGGTATTTGATTACCTGTGCGATTTTTACTTTTTGCGCTATAAACAAAAAAAGAGCGTTTATTTTGAAAAAATAACAATATTTTTAACATTTTTTTATATGAAATCCCCCCCCCCCCCCCAAAAAATGTAAAAATCTAATTTTTTTAAAAATTTTTGGCCAATTTGTTTTCTGCTACATATGTTTGGTAAAAAAAAATCGCAATAAGCGTATTTTGATTGGTTTGCGCAAAAGTTATTGCGTTTACTAACTAAGGGAAAGATTTCTGTCATTTTTGGTGTTTTTTTTTTTTTAACGCGTAATGGCGGTGATCTGCGATTTTTTTTGCGGGACTGCGACATTGCGGCGGACAGATCGGACCCTTGACTGACATTTTTGACACTTTTGGGGGTACCAGTGACATTACTGCAGTAATCAGTGCTATATATATGCACTGTTACTGTAAAAATGACACTGGCAGTGAAGGGGTTAATTTTATTGGAGAGGGAGGGGTTAATGTATGCCTGGTGCTTACTGGCGTGTGGGGGGGGAGGTGACTTTGTGAGACAGGGACAGATCGGATGTCCAGCTATGCTGAACACTCCGATCTGTCAGTCTCTGTCACTTAGGAGATCCGCCCGCTCTGTTTACACAGGCGGACGGATCTCCTCACTCGATTCCCCGACGATCGGGGCAGAGCAGCGGCGATCGCCGCTGCTCCTCCCCTGGCCCGACTCCCGCTGTGAATAAAAAACAGCGGGAGCGCCGCCTACAGGGGGAGGAGTCTAGCGACGTAGGTCTACGTCGCTGGACGGGATCGTGCCACTTTGCCGCAGTACGCTCAATGTGGGCAAGTGGTTAAACTGTTTAATCAATCGTTTTAGTTCTACTTTATGATTTACTGCTGTTTAGGGGCTCTGGGCTTCAGCAAAATGGCAGCCTCCAGCAAGAAGCAAGTTGTTATGGGTAATGTTCCGCTTTAAGGCATGTGGGGCTTGCTAACTGTCACAGTAGCTTGGGCTCTCAACCAAACTGTCAAACCATTAACCACTTAAGCCCCGGAGGAGAACGACCAGGGGGTATTTTGCGATTCGGCACTGCGTGGCTTTAACGGACAATTGCGTGGTCGTGCGATGCTGTACCTAAACGAATTTGGCGTCCTTTTTTTCCCACAAACAGAGCTTTCTTTTGGTGGTATTTGATCACCTGTGCGATTTTTTGATCACGCGCTATAAACAAAAAAAGAGCGTAAATTTTGCAAAAATAGCAATATTTTTCACATTTTTTTATATGAAATTCCCCCAAAAAAAATGTAAAAATCAAAATTTTTTAACATTTTCGGCCAATTTGTTTTATGCTACCTATGTTTGGTAAAAAAAAAAAAAAAAAATCGCAAAAAGCGTATTTTGATTGGTTTGCGCAAAAGTTATCGCGTTTACTAACAAAGGGAAAGATTTTTGTCATTTTTGTTGTTTTTTTTTTTAACGCGTAATGGCGGCGTTTAAAATCTGCGATTTTTTTTGCGGTACTGCGACATTGCGGCGGACAGATCGGACCCTTGACTGACATTTTTGACACTTTTGGGGTTACCAGTGACATTTCTACAGTAATCAGTGCTATATATATGCACTGTTACTGTAAAAATACACTGGTAGTGAAGGGGTTAACTTTATGAGAGGGAGGGGCTGTGTGTGTCCCTAGGGGCGTGCTTTCTACTGTGATTGGCTGTGGCTTCAGCTGTATGAACGGTGATCAACGGTTCTACATAGTAGAACCGTATGATCATCTCTCATACACAGGGGAGAATGACAGGCAGCTTGTTTACACAAGCCGCCTGACTTTCTCCCTCTCCCCCGCCGATCGCAGAGTGGCCGGCGGACATCGGGTCCGCTGGTCACACGCACGGGGGGGGGTCCGTGACCACGCGGGAGCGCGCCTCCGGGGGCGCGCGCTCGCTCCCTACACCCTCACAAGCAAGCGACGTAGACCTACGTCAGTTTGCCTGTGAGGGGCTGACCGCCGACGTAGATAGTCGTGCGGCGGTCGGCAAGTGGTTAAATGGCTGGTGTCATAACTGTCACATGAGCAGCACCATGGCAATTGTAAATAAAACAGAGTTCAAGATGGCAGCTTTCTTGGTGAAAAGGATAGGAAGGTTTCATTCCACTTTAAAGGGGCCCTCTACACTATAATTGAATTGCTGCAAGATCCCACAATGCCCTGGACACAGAGGAGGAGAGGCAGGACTACTTTTTCTGGGCAAACTGAGACAATGGGAGGTCTCTTGAATAGATGAGACCAAGAGGTTCAGACCAAGTCTCTGGGTCTGTGCCCTATGCCAGAGGAGTCCAATAGAGAGTAAGAGTTTTGCTGTACCGTGCCAGTAACAGGGCCAAGAGACTGAGCGATTACAAGCTTCCTGTGTGCGAAGGCCTTGAACAGCACAGACCCATTGCTCTGACGTCATCGAGAGTCCAGCCGACTCTTCTGGGTTCAGCAGGCGGGTCTCCTGATGATGCGCCACGAGTCCCGCCCCCCTCCTCCTCTGTGAATTAAACAGTAAGGCCTCCTGGGATAAATAACATGCATATCCCAGGAGGCACAGAGGGCACAGTACATATGTATTGGAGGCACCGTT
This sequence comes from Pelophylax lessonae, assembly GCF_965119305.1. Taxonomy (NCBI): domain Eukaryota; kingdom Metazoa; phylum Chordata; class Amphibia; order Anura; family Ranidae; genus Pelophylax; species Pelophylax lessonae. The sequence goes on from NW_028119993.1 coordinate 121,885, forward strand.
AAGGAGATATTTACTTTAGATGCAGCCGGTGATGTCACTGTCCCATGCGCTTTGAAGGAACGGCATATGTGTGCCCTTGCTTCAGAGCGGCACCGTAATCAGCAAATGGCCGATGTCTTTGACGGCTTGGCCATTTACATCGCCGAAGCCCCCGAACTGGGAAGGGGGAAGACAAGTGAAGATGGAAGCAGTTCTTCAAGTTGTCTCAAGCTACAGCTGGTGTGTCAGTGGGGATCAAGATGTGTACTGTGTACTGTGTCTCGGCAGAACAGAGAACCCATCATCACCAGCGGCTCATGCTGAGGGGGGGAAGTGCTAAATACCTCTCTATAAGTCCCCTGTAGCTTTTTTTGTAGGATAGGGAACCTTAATCATTTGTACCAACAAAGGCCTTGAGTTTTTTTTTTTTTTTTTTTTTTTTTTTTTTTTACAATTTTGGATTTCAGCCTTAAATCAATGAGTTAATCAGTTTGATCAATTTGTACATTATGAAACAAAAATGCTATCCTTTATTTCAGGAGAGCCATGTAAATCGTTTTTCTTTCATTTCTGTACCTGCTTTGTTTTCTCGGATCGGCCTACCTTATCATAGATAAAATTGTCCACAACAGGGGTCTCCAAACTTACAAAAAAAATTGCCAGTTTACTGTCCTTCAGACTTTAGGGGAGCCAGACTGTGGCCATTGGAAGTTGAAGATGTCCTGGCATCATTGGGAGTCAACAATGCACCTTTGGCATTAGAGGGAGGAATAGTGCACCAACATTGGTATCAGTGGGAGGAATAGTGCTCCATCATTGGTGGGATTGGAAGAAATAGTGCCCCATCATTGGTGTCAGTGGGAGGAATAGTGTCCCATCATTGGTGTCAGTGGGAGGAATAGTGTCCCATCATTGGTGTCAGTGGGAGGAATAGTGTCCCATCATTGGTGTCAGTGGGAGGAATAGAGTCCCATCATTGGTGTCAGTGGGAGGAATAGTTTGCCATCAGTGGTGTCAGTGGGAGGAATAGTTTGCCATCATTGGTGTCAGTGGGAGGAATAGTGTCCAATCATTGGTGTCAGTGGGAGGAATAGTGTCCCATCATTGGTGTCAGTGGGAGGAATAGTGTCCCATCATTGGTGTCAGTGGGAGGAATAGTGTCCCATCATTGGTGTCAGTGGGAGGAATAGTTTGCCATCATTGGTATCAGTGGGAGGAATAGTTTGCCATCATTGGTATCAGTGGGAAGGATAGTACCTCATCATTGGTGTCAGTGGGAGGAATAGGGCCTCATATAGTTGGTGTCAGTGGGAGGAATAGTGCCCCATCGTTTGTATCAGTGGGAGGAATAGTGTCCCATCATTGGTGTCAGGGGGAGGTATAGTGCCCCCTCATTGGTGTCAGTGGGAAGGATAGTGCCCCATTGTTGATGTCAGTAGCAGGAATTATGCCACAATGTTGGGGTCACTGGGAGGAAAAGTGCCCCAAGGGCCAGATAGAGGCAGAGGACTGCATGTGGCCCTTGGGCTGCAGTTTGGAGAATACTGGTCTACAATAAAGAAGGTAAAAGTCTAAAATGCATACACTGTCAGCAGTACAAGATATGCAAACTGTGGCTTTTATGCCTCAGGTATTGGGGACACCAATACGTGCACTTAGTCATGTTGTATATTAGCAGTCCTGAAACCGTTTATGTAAGATCAATCGTTCCTTCTACTATCCATCTTCCACTGGAATCTAGGACATCGTTTTCAGTACAAATACAATGTCAAGGTGCATAGGAATGCAAAGAACAGTATGTAAACACACATATATATATACACCATGCCACTGAATGCAGCTGTGTGGTTTTCTATGTACCCATGCTCACAGCTGTGTAAAGATTAGTAAAGTTTCACCCCATTCTGATCATCAGATCACAGCGCTTCACTTTTTCCACATTTTGTTATGTTACAGCCTTTTTCCAAAATGGATGAAATGCATTATTTTCCTCAAAATTCTACAAACAATGCCCCATAATGACAATGTGAAAGAAGTTTGTTTGAAATCTTTGCAAATTTATTGAAAATAAAAAAACGAAAAAACACATATGTACATAAGTATTCACAGTCTTGGCTCAATACTTTGTTGAAGCACCTTTGGCACCAATTACAGCTTCAAGTCTTGAAGTATGATGCTACAAGCTTGGCACACCTATTTTTGGGCAGTTTCTCCCATTCTTTGCAGGACCTCTCAAGCTCCATCAGGTTTGATTGGGAGCGTCAGTGCACAGCCATTTTTAGATCTCTCCAGAGATGTTCAATCAGGTTCAAGTTTGGGCTCTGGCTGGACCACTCAAGGACATTTACAGATTTGTCCTTTTAAACATATTGGACTAGGTGGGACTTTAGATGAGACCCAAGCTGGTGTTGCCCGGCGTCTCCATCCCTATAACAAAACACAAAATGAGGTTGAAGGATTGTAAGAGGTGCATGAAAGTCAGCCAGCCCCCAGTTTGATGTACTCACCCTCCAGTCTGTCACCAACCAAATAAGACCTGTCTCTTGGTACAAAGAACAGGGGTTTAGTTGACACACATTTGAAAACGCATGTGAAAGCTGCAGAGCCACTTCACGGCACCCTGTTTAAATCTGCAGTCCTACACTCTTAATTTAGTGTCCTCACACTGGAGGCACATGGCCGCTAATGGGTGGATGGGGAACAGGTGAGAGGGAGACAGCCCAACCTCCCCTTACCCATCCCCATGCATGACTGGCTGTTGTCTCAAAAAGCTCAAATAATTAGGTTATAATATAACCATGGTGCAAACTGGAGAGAACCAGCTGAAAAGCATTACACCTCCATCCCCTTGGTGGATGCAGTATATGGATAGGAAGGGATTTTATGTATGGGGCATGGCCTGTAAAGCACACTGCCTTTGAAATCCCTTATTTCCTTTGGGACTTTATATGAGACAAGCAGGTCATGCTATTGGTCTCCATCCCTGTATACGGAAAACACTAGGGTCAAATCAAAACTGCATCCACCAAAAACGCACGAAAAATCGCACGGTGGGACTTTAGATGAGGCACCAAGCTGTAAGCAAGGCGTCTCCATCCCTGGTTGTTTTAAACATATTGGGCTAGGTGGGACTTTAGATGAGACCCAAGCTGGTGTTGCCCGGCGTCTCCATCCCTATAACAAAACACAAAATGAGGTTGAAGGATTGTAAGAGGTGCATGAAAGTCAGCCAGCCCCCAGTTTGATGTACTCACCTTCCAGTCTGTCACCAACCAAATAAGACCTGTCTCTTGGTACAAAGAACAGGGGTTTAGTTGACACACATTTGCAAACGCATGTGAAAGCTGCAGAGCCACTTCACGGCACCCTGTTTAAATCTGCAGTCCTACACTCTTAATTTAGTGTCCTCACACTGGAGGCACATGGCCGCTAATGGGTGGATGGGGAACAGGTGAGAGGGAGACAGCCCAACCTCCCCTTACCCATCCCCATGCACGACTGGCTGTTGTCTCAAAAAGCTCAAATAATTAGGTTATAATATAACCATGGTGCAAACTGGAGAGAACCAGCTGAAAAGCATTACACCTCCATCCCCTTGGTGGATGCAGTATATGGATAGGAAGGGATTTTATGTATGGGGCATGGCCTGTAAAGCACACTGCCTTTGAAATCCCTTATTTCCTTTGGGACTTTATATGAGACAAGCAGGTCATGCTATTGGTCTCCATCCCTGTATACGGAAAACACTAGGGTCAAATCAAAACTGCATCCACCAAAAACGCACGAAAAATCGCACGGTGGGACTTTAGATGAGGCACCAAGCTGTAAGCAAGGCGTCTCCATCCCTGGTTGTTTTAAACATATTGGACTAGGTGGGACTTTAGATGAGACCCAAGCTGGTGTTGCCCGGCGTCTCCATCCCTATAACAAAACACAAAATGAGGTTGAAGGATTGTAAGAGGTGCATGAAAGTCAGCCAGCCCCCAGTTTGATGTACTCACCTTCCAGTCTGTCACCAACCAAATAAGACCTGTCTCTTGGTACAAAGAACAGGGGTTTAGTTGACACACATTTGCAAACGCATGTGAAAGCTGCAGAGCCACTTCACGGCACCCTGTTTAAATCTGCAGTCCTACACTCTTAATTTAGGGTCCTCACACTGGAGGCACATGGCCGCTAATGGGTGGATGGGGAACAGGTGAGAGGGAGACAGCCCAACCTCCCCCAACCCATCCCCATGCACGACTGGCTGTTGTCTCAAAAAGCTCAAATAATTAGGTTATAATATAACCATGGTGCAAACTGGAGAGAACCAGCTGAAAAGCATTGCACCTCCATCCCTTTGGTGGATGCAGTATATAGATAGGAAGGGATTCGGCCTTTTGGCTAAGATCAAGTATAGTATCTGTTCTTATCCTTTTGGCTAAGATCAAGTGTAGTTCTTATCAGTTGGTATGGAACCTGATGGTTAGTATCGGTGGGGGCCGAAATGAACCAGGGCGCTCCGGAACTACCGGGGGACTGGGAAGTAAGCCACACCAGAGAAAGCCGGATCGGACCATTGCCTCTGATTTGAATGGGTCCGCCCCTGTCAGTTTGAAGGGAGTGAGAAAGCTGGGTGGACCACGGCTAGTATTGCTCCTGGATATTGGTAAGGAACGGCGAATGGTGGTGGGAGAGCTTTTCCTCCTGGGTTGAATCTGGCCTTGCAAAAGGCTTGTCCCCAGTTGAAGGTAGGTTCTCCCTAAGCTGTCCAAAGTTCTGATGCCTGCTGACAGGGTAGGGCTACACTGGGTCTGGCCATGGGCCGAGACCGGAAAAGCCCGTGGTGTACGTGCCCCTGGGGTGGCAGCCCAGGGGTGCCTTAATTCTCACTGGTGAGGGGCAGCTCGCCTTGAGTTTTTTGGCACCTTGGACACTGCACCATACACACCTTTTCTGCACCTGCCTCTTGGGACAGGCCTTTTGGCTTAGACCAGGGGAATTTTTTATTCCGGCCGAAAGGCCTGCCTTTGTACTTCACATTGGCACTCTAGCACTTTCTCCACTTCCCTTCCCCCACCTTTTTGTTTGTGTGTGTTTTATTTGGCGTTTTGTCACTTCACTATCACTCTTCTCTTCCTGCACGACAAGTACGGTGTGGGTCTTCGGGCCTACCTTGAACGTCTTGGGAGGGGGTGGACATGGCCTTCTGGCTTAGTTCGCCCTCTCTCATGGGGTCTCCCTTCGGGGGAGCCCCACCCAGTACTTGGGGTGGGCTGTTTCGGCAGTCCCCCTGGAGAACGGGGTTTTCCAGGTTTCGGCCAGGCAAACCATAGGAAGTACCTCAGTCCCTGTCAGGAGTCTAGCGCCCCGGGGGATCAAGGTATAGGTCCAACCTCTTCGGAGGTCAGACCATTCGCACACCTGTGCAGTTTTTGTTCCTCACGTTTGCGTGTGTGCACTTTTTATGCACCGGGTGTAAAGTCTTTTGAGTGTGTTTCACGCACTACGGGCTTTAAGAAAAAAAAAAAAACAAGTCGCTCCGACTTAGAAAAAGGGTCCGGAGCTTCTTTGGGGCGACCCGGAGCGACCGTCATAGACTTCAATGTTATGAAGTCCGTGCCGGCCGCTCCGAGGTCGCGGCGCGCTGTTTGCACCGCAACCTCGGAGGTCGCCCCTGGAAGTCGGATCGCCCCAGTGTGAACGGGGCCTGTATGATCCAATGTTGACCTAAATGACTAATGATGATAAATAGAATCCACCTGTGTGTAATCAAGTCTCCGTATAAATGCACCTTCACTGTGATAGTCTCAGAGGTCCGTTTAAAGCGCAGAGAGCATCATGAAGAACAAGGAACACACCGGGCAGGTCCGAGATACTGTTGTAGAAAAGTTTAAAGCTGGATTTGGATATAAAAAGATTTCCCAAGCTTTAACCACTTTACCACCGGAGGATTTTGCTGTCTTACGTCCAGGCCACTTTTTGCGATTCGGCGCTGTGCAACTTTAACTGACAATTGCGCAGTCATGCGACGCTGTACCCAAACTAAATTTACGTCCTTTTTTTCCCACAAACGGAGCTTTCTTTTGGTGGTATTTGATCACCTGTGTGATTTTTACTTTTTGCGCTATAAACAAAAAAAGAGCGTTTATTTTGAAAAAATAACAATATTTTTAACATTTTTTTTTTTTTTATAGGAAATTCCCCCCCCAAAAATTGTAGAAATCAAAAATTTCTTTTAAATTTTTGGCCAATTTGTTTTCTGCTACCTATGTTTGGTAAAAAAAAAATCACAATAAGCGTATTTTGATTGGTTTGCGCAAAATTTATTGCTTTTACTAACTAAGGGAAAGATTTCTGTCATTTTTGGTGTGTTTTTTTTTTTTTTTTGAATGCGTAATGGCGGCGATCTGCGATTTTTTTTTTTTTTTCCCGGGACTGCGACATTGCGGCGGACAGATCAGACCCCTGACTGACATTTGACACTTTTGGGGGTACCAGTGACATTTCTACAGTAATCAGTGCTATAAATATGCACTGTTACTGTAAAAATGACACTGGCAGGGAAGGGGTTAACTTTATTGGAGAGGGAGGGGTTAATGTATGCCTGGTGCTTACTAACATGTGTGGGGGGAGGTGGCTGAGTGACACAGGGACAGATTGCATGTTCAGCTATGCTGAACACTGCAATCTGTCACTCCTTGTCACTTAGGAGATCCGCCCGCTCTGTTTACACAAGCGGGCGAATCTCCAAACTCGATTCTCCGACGATCGGGCAATCACTGGACGGAATCTAGCCACTTTGCCGCAGTACAGTCCCAGTGACTGGTCGGCAAGTGGTTAAATATCCCAAGGAGCACTGTGCAAGCGATAATATTGAAATGGAAGGAGTATCAGATCACTGCTAATCTACGAAGACCTGGCCGTCCCTCTAAACTTTCAGCTCATACAAGGAGAAGACTGCTAAGAGATGCAGCCAAAAGGCCCATGATCACTCTGGATCAACTGCAGAGATCTACAGCTGAGGTGGGAGACTGTGTCCATAGGACAACAATCAGTCGTATACTGCACAAATCTGGCCTCTATGGAAGAGTGGCAAGAAGAAAGCCATTTCCAAAAGATATCCATAAAAAGTGTTTAAAGTTTGCCACAAGCCACCTGGGAGACACACCAAACGTGGAAGAAGGTGCTCTGGTCAGATGAAAGCAAAATCGAACTTTTTGGCAACAATGCAAAATGTTATGTTTGGTGTAAAAAAGCAACACAGCTCATCACCCTGAACACACCATCCCCACTGTCAAACATGGTGGTGGTAGCATCATGGTTTGGGCCTGCTTTTCTTCAGCAGGGACAGGGAAGATGGTTAAAATTGATGGGAAGATGGATGGAGCCAAATACAGGACCATTGTGGAAGAAAACCTGATGGAGTCTGCAAAAGACCTGAGACTGGGACGGAGATTTGTCTTCCAACAAAACAATTATCCAAAACATAAAGCAAAATCTACAATGGAATGGTTCACAAATAAACATATCCAGGTGTTAGAATGGCCAAGTCAAAGTCCAGACCTGAATCCAATCAAGAATCTGTGGAAAGAACTGAAAACTGCTGTTCACAAACGCTCTCCATCCAACCTCACTGAGCTCGAGCTGTTTTGCAAGGAGGAATGGACAAAAATTGATGTGCAAAACTGATAGAGACATACCCCAAGCGACTTACAGCTGTAATCGCAGCAAAAGGTGGCGCTACAAAGTATTACCTTAAGGGGGCTGAATAATTTTGCACGCCCAATTTTTCAGTTTTTTTATTTGTTAAAGTTTGAAATATCCAATACATTTCGTTCCATTTCATGATTGTGTCCCACTTGTTGTTGGTTCTTCACAAAAAAATGAGTTTTATATCTTTGTTTGAAGCCTGAAAAGTTCAAGGGGGCCGACTACTTTCACAAGGCACTGTATGTATCTATGTATGTTATTCCAAAGGGAAATTTATTGATTAAGGCCTGGGAAAAAGAGCTGGCTAGATCACATGACTCTGATCTCCTAAAGACCTTTACTTCTACCCAAAAGGCTCATAAAGCCTCTGCGGCTCAATAATGGAACTAGAAGAGCTTACTATGCTGGTATAGGTTCCCCTATGATAATTGGCGCATTTTTTCCCCTCTGCCTCTGATCGCTGCTGGCTCTGAGAGGGAGACTGGGACTTTGCTGCATATATGGTGGAATTGCCTCAGTATTGAACCTTTTTGGCCCCGTGTCTTTACCACTTGTAGGGCAGCCCTCCTCTTGGATGTACCTGGCTCCAGCTTTACAGCTAAAAAAACGTGTTCTTAACTTCGTTATGCTAGCTGCCAGAGCTGTTATCCCCTGCCACTGGAAAACATGCATTGATCAGTTGACTGCTTGGCTCTCCGATCGATACCCCTTCCATGTGAATGCATGGGCCACCTCTTCAAGATTCAACTACACCCTCACGTTGTCGTAATCACTTTACTTTACCTCCGGGAGCCAATTCCTCCTCCCTTCCAGGGCACCTAGTACTGTAGTTTCTTGTTTCCTTTCTTCTGGTTTCTTTCTGTTTTCATTTTTCTACTATGGACTTATTTTTCTGTCTTGCCCTAGTCTCATGCTTAGCTTCTCGTACTATTTATCATATCTGTAGCCGGCTCTCATGGCGAGCCAACGGAGCCCTCATTCTTCTCTTTACCTTTTCAAACCATTACAAAATGCCCTTACTGATTCCTCTGTTGGCCTTGGTTGTCTCGGTTATTTTGTGATACATCTTATTGTACCTTATCACCTGCCTTTTTAAAAAAAAAAAAAATAAATATTTTGATCCCTTTTATTCCTATTACAAGGAGTGTAAACATTCCTTGTAATAGAAATAAGCATGTCAGGACCTCTTTAATGTAAGATCTGTGGTTAAAAAAGTCCTCCGATCTCACATCTACACTATAAAGAAAAAAAGTAATTTTTTTTTTTTCCCTCATGATGGAAAAAAATGGTCTCTTTAAAACCATTGCTGGGAAGTGACGTATGACGTTGTTCCGGTCCTCCAAGGCCATAGTCTGAGTGAGGGCCCTCACTCGACTTCCTGCCTGGGAGGACAGCGGACCGGATAGTTTTCCCCGCTACCGTCGGCTCTGTTAAGTGGAGAAAAGGACTGGGAAGTGGCCGGGGGGGGGGGGCGCCTCTCCCACTGCCCATAAAGGTGTTTCTGCTGGGACCACCCTTATGTTAAAGTGGACTGCCCGCCGTATAAAGATAATATCGGGGTTATGCCAGCTGCCCATAAGTGCCGGGTCATACTTGTGCGATGGGGGAGGCTGCGAATTCGCAGCCTGTTCCCGCATCGCAAACGCACATCTGGCAGTTCACACTGCCATATGCGATACGCAGGGGGTGTCAATGAAATGTTAACGACACCCCCAGTTTGATCGCATATCGCAGTGCAATCTGACAGTTCGCACAGGATCGGATCGCACAAGTGTGAACCACTGTGCGATCCGATCCTGATGCGGCTGAAAAAATGCCTCATGTGCGTTTTTTGTGCGGGTGCAGTGCGAATTTAGCCATACAAAGTGTATGGCTGAATTCGCACTGCACATCCGATCGCAAGTAATGAAGGAGCAGTGTGCTCCGATATTACATGCGATCGCCGCACCCGCGGAAGTGTGAACCGGCACTTAAGATGTTTTTGCTGGGACCACCCTTATGTTAAGGCGGACTGCCCGCCGTATAAAGAAAATATCGGGGTAATGCCAGCTATCTGCTGCCCTAACCCCGGTATTTAGCGTCAAAGTACCAAATTAAATACACAGTGGGCGGTCTGTAAGTGGTTAAATATAGATTTATTTTTTTCAAAGAATAAAGCTTTGGCTTTGAATACATCCTAATTGCGGACACATTTAGCTGCATACAAATCTATATTCTGTACAGCCGTGGCCAAAAGCTTTGGGAATAACACAAATAAATCATATTTTTCAGTCTGCTGCCTTTATAATGGCAATTTGCATATACTCCAGAATGTTATGAAGAGTGATCAGATGAATTGCAAGTAATTGCAAAGTCTCTTTGCCTTGAAAATTTGTTTAATCCCATAAAAAACATTTCCACTGCATTTGTGAAGAAGGCTTCAGGGCGCCCAAGAAAGTCCAGCAAGTGTCAGGACCGTCTCCTACAGTTGACTCAGCTGCAGACCAGGGCACCACCAGTGCAGAGGTTGCTCAGGAATGGCAGCAGGCAGGTGTGAGTGCTTCTGCACACAGTGAGGAGAAGACTTTTGGAGGATGGACTGCTGTCAAGAAGAGCAGCAAGCAAGCCACTTCTTATCAGGAAAAACATCAGAGACCGATTTAATATCCTGCAAAAGGTACAGGGATTGGACTGCTGAGGACTGGGGTAAAGTAATTTTCTCTGATAATTCCCCTTTCCGATTGTTTGAGGCATCCAGAAAAAACCTTGTCCGGAGAAGAAAAGGTGAGAGTTACCATCAGTCCTGTGTCATGCCAACATTAAAGTATCCTGAGACCAATTATGTGTGGGGTTGCTTCTCAGCCAAGGGAATGGGCTCACTCAAAAACGTGCCTAAAAACACAGCCATGAATAAAGAATGGTACAAAAACATCCTCCAAGAGCAACTTCTCCCAACCAGCCAAGAACAGTTTGGTGAGGAGCAATGTCTTTTCCAGCATGGTGGAGCACCTTGCCATAGGGTAGAATTGATAACGAAGTAGCTTAGGGGAACAAAACATCGATATTATGGGTCCATGGCCAGGAAACTCCCCAGACCTTAATCCAATTGGGAACTTGTGGTCAATCCTCCTCGGGTGAACAAAAAACCCCCACAAATTCTGACAAACTCCAAGCATTGATTATATAAGAATGGGCGGCCATGAGTCAGGATGTGGCCCGGAAGTTGATGGACAGCATGTCAGGGCGAATCGCAGAGGTCTTGTAAAAGAAGGGTCGACACTGAAAATATTGACTCTTTGCATAAACTTCATGTATTTTGTCAATAAAAGCCTTTGACACTTATGAAATGATTGTAATTCTACTTCAGTATACCATAGTAATATCTGCCAAAAAGATCTAAAAAGCCTGAAGCAGCAGACTTTATGAAAATTAATATTTGTGTCATTCTCAAAACTTTTGGCCATGACTGTATTTAACCAGTTGCCGACTGCTCACAGTATATTTACTGCGGCAGTCAGCCCCGGCCAGGCAGAGTGACGTAGATCTACGTCACTCGCCTGTCACTGCTATTAGAGCCAATAGCGGGCGAGCGCGCGCGCGCTAAGGCGCGCGCCCGCCTCGGCTCGTTCAGGGAGGAGTGCGGGCGTGTGACTGGCGGACCCGATGTCCGCCGCTCACACTACGATCGCCGGTAGAGTGGGAGAAAGACAGAGCGGCTTATGTAAACAAGCCACCTGTCATTCTCCCTGTGTAAAAATGCAGATCAGACGGTTCTACTATGTAGAACCGTTGATCTTTGTTTTTACACCAATAGCATTGTCCCACTACAGTTAGAATCACGCCCCTAGGACACACTTAACCCCTCCCTGTCCAATACAGTTAACCCCTTCCCTGCCAGTGTCATTTTTACAGTAACAGTGAATATGTATAGCACTAATTACTGTAGTAATGTCACTGGTAACCCCAAAAGTGTCAAAAATGTCAGTCAAGGGTCCGATCTGTCCGCCGCAATGTCGCAGTACCGCAAAAAAATCGCAGATTGGCGCCATTACTCGTTAAAAAAAAACCCACCAAAAATGACAAATTTTTCCCTTTTGTTAGTAAACGCGATAACTTTTGTGCAAACCAATCAAAATACGCTTTTTGCGATTTTTTTTTTTTTTACCAGACATATGTAGCATAAAACAATTTGGCCGAAAATGTTAAAAAATTTTGATTTTTACATTATTTTTTGGGGGAATTTCGTATAAAAAAGTGAAAAATATTGTTATTTTTGCAAAATTTACGCTCTTTTTTTTGTTTATAGCGCATGCTCAAAAAATCGCACAGGTGATCAAATACCACCAAAAGAAAGCTCTGTTTGTGGGAAAAAAAGGACGTGAAATTTGTTTAGGTACAGCGTCGCACGACCGCGCAATTGTCCGTTAAAGTCACGCAGTAAAAAAAATCGCAAAAAAACCCCTGGTCAGGAAGGGGGTAAAATCTTGTGGGGCTTAAGTGGTTAAAGTGGCCACACATAATTCAATTTTTATCATCTGATCTATGTACGAATCAATCAAAATGATCCAATCCATGCCCTTTGGAATGTCCGCTCTGTCTAATAAACTCACCTCTATGACCTTTTTATCGCTAACTCATTTAATCTACTCGCCATTACCGAAACCTGGCTAGTGTATATGTGATATGTGATCTGATCGCGTATCACAACTATTTGGTGGAATTCTGCAGCAGTAAAGATTTACATTGTCAAAGCTGAAGGTAGAACTAGTTACTAGGTTGGCAGAGGGGTAAAAATCCTGCCAGGCCTCCTGCAAACCTGAATATCGCATAACCTCATATAAGGCTTTGTCTGTTTGGCTCCAGTTCAGGATTATAGACAGTACTCCATACCCTCCCAAAATGATTGACTATTCCGTATAATCATTGTATATTTAGGAACCCAGCCCAGCATAATTTGAATACATTGCAGGACATCTGACTCACTATATTATCCCATAGTTAAATGTATAGTGTTTGTTTTGTTTGTTAAGACTAAGTCCCTGGTGGGACGGGAGACCCGGGCAGAGCGGCGGAAGGCGCGGGGGGGGGGGGGTGTAACGATGTCACTGGTACCCACCCCCAAAAGTGTAAAAAATGCCAGTTAGGGGTCCGATCTGTCCGCCGCAGTCCCGCAAAATATTGCAGATTGCTGCCATTGCTAGTAAAAAAAACAATAAAAATGACATAAATCTTTCCCGTAGTTAGTAGACGCAATAATTTTGCGCAAAGCAATCAAAATACACTTACGTTTTTTTTTTAACCAAAAATATGTAGCAGAAAACAAATTGGCCTAAAATGTTAAAAAATTCAGATTTTTTTTTTTTTTTTTTTGGGAATGTCCTATAGCAGAATGTGAAAAATATTTTTTTTTGTTTCAAAATTGTCGCTCTTTTTTTGTTTATAGCGCAAAAAATAAAAATCGCACAGGTGATCAAATACCAACAAAAGAAAGCTCTATTTGTGGGGGAAAAAAGGACATCAATTTTATTTGGGTACAGCATTGCACGACTGCGCAATTGTCCGTTAAAATAATGCAGTGCCGAATCGCAAAATAGGGCCTGGTCATTAAGGGGAAAACCTCCAGTCTGAAAGTGGTTAAACTTTTATCAGTTAGTGAGTTTTTCAGCAGTAAAAACATTCTAATTCTGAGTTTTTTCCAGCCAGAAAACTCTCCTGCCAACAACTGCTGATACCAGCCTAAGTGTGCATGGACACATAGGATAACATGCTGGGGAGTTTACTGGCTGCAGAAAAACACGTCTGAAGCAAAAAACAGCCGCTGTATAAATGTCCAGTGTGCATGAGGCCTTAGGGAAAGCACAGCGTGACTCGCGCATGCACAGTAGGAAACCGTCTGTGAATACTTCCCTGCTGGTTTCCCTTACCTAAAATGCCTGGCGCCTGCACTGGAAGCCAACTGAAGAATCAGCTCGGGTGCTGACATCGCTGTATCCCTGGACAGGTAAGTGTCCTTATATTAAAAATTAGCAGCTTAGTATTTATAGATGCTGATTTTAAATTTTTTTTTTGGGGGGGAGACTGGAGTTCTGCTTTAAAGCGTTTGTTACCCCAACACTTCGTATTCTTGATATAAGCCTGCTGCACCATCTACATGTATGAAAAAGTCTCCTGTTCTCTTTGTATTGCTTCCCTTGTGTGAAATCCCTGTTGTTCCTGCCATTCCCTCTGCTTTCTTATTATAAACTGACCACACTAAGGCTGGGTTCACACTAATGCGATGCCAGACATCGCATGTGATTTCACTGCATTGCTTTGCACATTACATGCGATGTCTGTGCGATGCAAATTCAGCTATACAGTTTGTATGGCTGAAATCGCATCGCATTCGCTCCAAAATGGTGCAGGACCCCTTTTTTGTCCACACTGGAATTAAATCACATGGGTGTTCAGACCCATGTGATCTTATTCCATCCCATTTCACAGTTCGCACTGCGTTCTGCGAACCAATTTGTGAGTGTCAATGACTTCATATTGACACCTGCAGCGGTTCACAGAGAGCAGTGTGAACTGCGTGCGAGTCAGATGGGATACAGGAACCCATACAGGAATCGATGTGGTTCCTGCATCGCATCAGTGTGAACCCAGCCTTAGCAGGAGAAGGCCGGGGGAAGATGTCAGCCCTCTCAACTGTGACAGTGTTGCCCTGGAAGGGCTTCATTCAAAGGTAAGTATTTCATACTGTTCTAGTGTGTGATGCATACTAGCACTTTATGCCATTGTCTTACAGCAGGGGTGGCCCAATACATTGTGCTGCCTGGGTCCAAGAATGAAATGCTGCCCCCCCCCCAAAATATAAAAAATCATGCCAACCAAGAGGCCCCCCACATCCATGATTTCATATTATAATTAAAACGAATATTGCATTTAGTATTCATTTATGCCTCGTTTCCACTGAGCGGAATGGTTCGGATCGGTTCGGTACGGTACGCTATTTTTGGTGTTTCCATTATGAAAGTGGCCCATACAACCGAACCAAACCGCACCATTCGTGGTCCTCCTTCAGATGTAGGGCCATAGGAAATGGTACGGTACGGTTAGGGCGGAGCTACTGGTGTCACATGATACATTCCACTGATTGGTGGACAGGAAAACGTCACTGCTGTCGTCAAACGGAAGCGCAGCTCAGTCCAGATATAGGAGAAGGATGCCTGCAAATAACAGCAGGGTCTGGTCAACTCAGGAACTATCCACTTTCCTTACTATAATTGCGGACAGTGTTATTCAGAGTGAGCTTGATGGATCAGTGAAGAATGAAAAGGTGTATAAAGATATTTCCCAGCGGATGGCAGCCGAGGGATTTGAACGGACGTCGGGTCAGTGTAGGGCAAAGCTTAAGAAGCTTAAAGGCCAATATAAAAAAATTAAGGATGCCAACAGCTGTAGTGGAAACAGTCGAAGTACTTGGAAGTGGTACGATGCCATGGACGCCATTTACGGGCATAGGCCAGCAAACCAAGGCAGGGAAGGAGGTCTGGACTCTGCATCTTCATCTGCATCTGCACTTCTCTAATCCATGATAGATCCTGTTGGTAAGTTTTATTTTTTTTCCTGCTTGGCATTGGCTTTCCCTATGCTAACCATTTAAAAAAAATAACTGCACAAAACCATTAACTCTGCACCAAAAATGTAATTGTATTTGTGCAGTGGACTGAAAGAAAATGGTAGGGAGTAGCGCTGCACTGTTTTGTATAATTAATGAAAAATGCGTGACTGGTATTTTGCTTAATTAGTATGGGCTTGATAATATCAATGGGGGCTGAATATGCATAAAAATACTATTAAAAAGAAAAGAGAAGGCGCCTGGCCCTTTAAATAAAAGATTGTTGAACCTGCTGCCCTTTTAATTGTAATAAAACAATAAATAGGTATATATCATAGGTAAAAAGGCGCTGGTAATCTTAATATATCACGTGTTATAAAAATTAATAAGTGATTTAAAGTGTAATATATGTGATTAAAAATTGCTACAAATATATATATGATCTACTATTGGTGCAATTAGCAAAGAAAAGTGCATACCAGTGCAATTTCAATTCAGAAGTGTTTGTGCTTCTCAAAGTAAATTAATCCACAAAGGTGTGGATCAGTGAACCAATAAATAGATATATAAAGAATTCCATACAAAAATCACATAAGAATATATAAAAAAATAAATATATAAATGTGCTCCAAGTAGTGTTTAAAAGTCCAGGCAATAGCATGCAATCAAAATTGTGCTTGGTGAATTCTTATTAATCCCTTCACAGTGCTCCAGGTGCTGGGATGTGACAACCGTCAATTAGGAAGTGCTTGTGCTTCTCAAAGTAAATTAATCCACAAAGGTGTGGATCAGTGAACCAATAAATAAATATATAAAGAATTCCATACAAAAATCACATAAGGATATATAAAAAAATCACATAAGAATATATAAAAAAATAAATATATAAATGTGCTCCAAGTAGTGTTTAAAAGTCCAAGCAATAGCATGCAATCAAAATTGTGCTTGGTGAATTCTTATTAATCCATTCACAGTGCTCCAGGTGCTGGGATGTGACAACCGTGGCCTCTTACCAGCTAGCAGCAGGTCACAAGGACCCCCAACGCCTGTGATCCCTTTATTGGGTGGATCAAACCTCTCCTCGATTGCTTGGATCTCTGGCTCCTATATTACTCGAGTTGGACCATGTAGTCCCCCCATACACATAAAGATATAGAAGAACAAATAGCCTCCAATAGTGAAATACTGTTTTATTCTCCAAAAAACATACACTATAAGGTGACAATTAGCCTTTTACTATTTGTTGTGCCCTCCTGGCACTGGGCAATTCGGCAGTACAAAATCGTTTTTTTGGGTCTTAGGAAGATATTCTCCGGGGATCTGCAGCACCCTGTATCTCCTTTCCCCCTTCTTTGTATTACGGCGGTGGATGTGTATCCCAGCCTCTGTTCCGAATGCCTCTGTGTGTTACTTCCGGGTTAGCATTGACCACAATGCATTTCGCTTAACGAGCGTCCTCAGGCGTAGACTGGTCAATGCTAACCCGGAAGTAACACACAGAGGCATTCGGAACAGAGACTGGGATACACATCCACCGCCGTAATACAAAGAAGGGGGAAAGGAGATACAGGGTGCTGCAGATCCCCGGAGAATATCTTCCTAAGACCCAAAAAAACGATTTTGTACTGCCGAATTGCCCAGTGCCAGGAGGGCACAACAAATAGTAAGAGGCTAATTGTCACCTTATAGTGTATGTTTTTTGGAGAATAAAACAGTATTTCACTATTGGAGGCTATTTGTTCTTCTATATCTTTATGTGTATGGGGGGACTACATGGTCCAACTCGAGTAATATAGGAGCCAGAGATCCAAGCAATCGAGGAGAGGTTTGATCCACCCAATAAAGGGATCACAGGCGTTGGGGGTCCTGCTGCTAGCTGGTAAGAGGCCACGGTTGTCACATCCCAGCACCTGGAGCACTGTGAATGGATTAATAAGAATTCACCAAGCACAATTTTGATTGCATGCTATTGCTTGGACTTTTAAACACTACTTGGAGCACATTTATATATTTATTTTTTTATATATTCTTATGTGATTTTTTTATATATCCTTATGTGATTTTTGTATGGAATTCTTTATATATTTATTTATTGGTTCACTGATCCACACCTTTGTGGATTAATTTACTTTGAGAAGCACAAGCACTTCCTAATTGACGGTTGTCACATCCCAGCACCTGGAGCACTGTGAAGGGATTAATAAGAATTCACCAAGCACAATTTTGATTGCATGCTATTGCCTGGACTTTTAAACACTACTTGGAGCACATTTATATATTTATTTTTTTATATATTCTTATGTGATTTTTGTATGGAATTCTTTATATATCTATTTATTGGTTCACTGATCCACACCTTTGTGGATTAATTTACTTTGAGAAGCACAAACACTTCTGAATTGAAATTGCACTGGTATGCACTTTTCTTTGCTAATTGCACCAATAGTAGATCATATATATATTTGTAGCAATTTTTAATCACATATATTACACTTTAAATCACTTATTAATTTTTATAACACGTGATATATTAAGATTACCAGCGCCTTTTTACCTATGATATATAAAAATACTATTAAAGGCTATCATGCATGATTTCAAGCAGCCACAGTGCACTTTAACCAAGTAAAGTTAATCTCAGAATGGATAGGGAAATGTACTGTCTGTATAAACCAGCCCCTATTTTTGAGAAAAAAGACAACTGTAGAAAAGATAATGGAGATTTCTGATGCTCTCATTGTACCTTAGCCTTTAAACTGATATAGTTCCATTATTTTTTATTTAAATACCTGTACAGAAGAGTATAGGCATCTCATTTTTTACCCACTCTGCATCCCATTGTTTACTACCTGATGATAACTGCCATAAGATAGTACACTGTGTCTTCTTCTCGTTTGTGTATAAAACCCTTGATATGTGCATTTTCAGATACTGTGGATGGACTCTCCAATGATACCTCTAACTTTTCAGACGATGGTCCATCGACATCTTTCAGCAGCACCAGTACGATTGTGTCAACACCAAGCCTACTACAGAGTACGCCAAATGCACCACGTCACACAGGTAAGACATTATGATCAGAGTGAAAGTTATAATTGTGCATTTTCTTAAATCAATATTCTGGTATTTTGTATATTCCAGGTGAAAGGAGACGGTTGCAGCTGGATCTGCGCACAGTTATTGATGATATGAGGGCAGTAGAGGAAAGACAACAGGAAAGGATGGAGACCCTTTCTGAGCGGTGGTTTCAGGCACTGCGTCAGGATGCCCAGGAAGCTATGCGCCAGGAGGCTGAGATTGCCCGGCAGCAGATGGAGCAGTTGTCTACCTTCAACCAGGCCTTCCTTGGTGTCCTAGGGCAGCTTGTTCAAGTGCTGGGAGCCAGTCGTGATCCCAGGCCACCGCCAAGGCAATAGTGCCTGTCAGCCAGCACAGGACCTGTACCCTTTGTTTTTTGGTAATTTTTCAGTTTTGTTTTGTAAAAATGTTTTATTTTTTTGAATTCTTACTTGTAAGAAAATATAGAAAGAATATTTTTGTTGCTGAATAAAAGAGATTTTATAAGAGACTTTGGGTGTGTCTGATTCATTAATGTAAAACTTAATTAAAACTTTAAAACAATCATGGTAAAAAATTAGGTGTTGAGGTGACGCATCAGAGCCTGACGTATTTCATTGCACTCATCTTCAATATCCTGTGCTATTACCCTTACTGGCTCTTCTGCAGACGTATTCCAATCCTGGTGGAAGTCTTCTCCATGACTTTCACAAAGATTGTGAAGAGCACAGCAAGTAAGCACCATGGATTTGACAAGTTGAATGTCACTGTCATTCCTCTTCATAAGACACCGCCACCTACCTTTAAGTCTTCCAAAAGCATTTTCAACTACGACCCGTGCCCTGGATGTTTTCTTGTTGTAGGTTTGTTGTTCTGGTGTCAGGCGGCCATTGTCAGGAAATGGTTTCAGGAGCCAATTTTGTAAAGGGTAGGCAGAGTCCCCGAGCACATAATAGCCAACATTCACCCCCCAAATGTTCTTAGTGGAAAGAGGGTACAGCCCTCCCTGCCCAACCCAATCCCAAAATGTGGACAATCGTAGAACCCGAGCATCATGCAAACTCCCAGGTTTTCCAACATTCACACTCCAGAATAGTCCTTTTCCATCCACCACTCCCTGGAGGATGATGGAATGCCAGCCCTTTCTGTTGAAGTAGTCAGTGTGGTATTCTTGTGGTGCTATTATTGGTATGTGTGACCCATCAATAGCACCAACACACTGTGGAAGACCCCACCTGTTTTCAAAGTAGTCAGCCATGTCTTTAAGCTTTTCCCTGTCTGGAAAATGAACAATTTCAGGAGCTAGCAATGTGCAGACAGCCTTACAGAAGTCCTGCACACAACGGCACACTGATGATTTACTGACACCAAAAAGATGACCTATACTTCTGTATTCACTGTTGGTAGCCAGCTTCCACAGTGCAATGGCTACTCTTTTCCTCACTGGCAAACTGGCTCGGAAGTTTGTGCTTTGCTTCTCCATCGCTGGACGTAGCCTTGCACAAAGGTATGAAAAGGTTTCCTCCGACATTCGGAAATTGTGCACCCACTGTGTGTGTGTGAATCCTGGGACGGTCACATCCCACCACTCATTGGCACAGGGGAGAGCCCAAATGACTGGTCGGCGGCGCTGCTTTGACAAAAGGAGAAGCATCTTTAAAAGAAGAAAACGCAGATGTTACCATATCACAAATAATAAAAACATATTAATACAACATACTATATTTTACAAGGTCAGATAGCATCATGTATAAAAGTGAGCAATGAGTACACATTGCAAGTATTACACCTTATACATAAATAAAAAAATACAGAATCTGCAAAGATCTAATATAAGATGGGAAGGATATACAGTACATTATGTATTCAACAACATACATGTTGCACACGTATGTAAACATGCACATTTGAAGTATTACACCTTATACATAAATACTAGTGTTGAGCGAACACGGACTGTATTATTCGTGTTCGTACCGAATAATTGGATTTTTTGTACCCGAACACGGACACGGACACTTTACTGTATGTTCGGGTAAAAATCCGTGTTCGGTCGTTTTATTTCCGGGTTTTGCATGCTTTGGCGCTCTTTTCATGGCGGGCTTTCAACAGCCAATCAACAATCGTTTAACTGGTGTGCCTTAAGCCATCCCAGCCATGCCTGCAAATGTCTCAGTAGCTGTGATTGGCCGTCTGAAGCATGTGACCAAGTCTTTATAAGTTCGAGGCAGCCGCAGCGGCGTCATTATGCTGCTTAGATTCAGGGACAGAGCACACATCAACGTGCTGGCTGCTGATTAGGGAAAGATAGGCAGGAAAAAACCATTTGTGTCCGGATAGAATTGAGGGACAGGTCGGAGTGTTTAGGCAGGGCGAGTTGTAGGCATTTTAGGGATAGAGTCTGCTGAATTATAGGGTCAGTGTCTTCTACAAACTACAATCGATATTGCTGTGTGGGGGGTGGGGTCTGCACTCAATCCTGATCTACGATCTCTTCTCAATCCTGTTAGGGACAGAGTCTGCTGAATTTTAGGGAAACTGTGTTCTACAAACTACAATCGATATTGCTGTGTGGTGTGGGATTGGAGATAGGCAGGTGTCAGTGATCCACATCCATTTTTCTGTGTGTGAGCTGCAGTGAACACAATCTTTTTGGGCTGCAGTGAACACAATCTTTTTGGGCTGCAGTGAACACAGTCTTTTTGGGCTGCAGTGAACACAATCTTTTTGGGCTGCAGTGAACACAATCTTTTTGGGCTGCAGTGAACACAATCTTTTTGGGGTGCAGTGAACAAAATCTTTTTGGGGTGCAGTGAACACAATCCTTTTTGGTGTGCAGTGAACACAATCTTTGTGGGGTGCAGTGAACAAAATCCTTTGTGGGGTGCAGTGAACACAATCTTTTTGGGGTGCAGTGAACAAAATCCTTTTTGGGGTGCAGTGAACAACATCCTTTTTGGGGTGCAGTGAACACAATCTTTTTGGGGTGCAGTGAACAAAATCCTTTGTGGGGTGCAGTGAACACAATCTTTTTGGGGTGCAGTGAACACAATCTTTTTGGGGTGGAGTGAACAACATCCTTTTTGGGGTGCAGTGAACAACATCCTTTTTGGGGTGCAGTGAACACAATCTTTTTGGGGTGCAGTGAACACAATCTTTGTGGGGTACAGTGAACAGAATCTTTGTGGGGTGCAGTGAACACAATCTTTGGGGGGTACAGTGAACACAATCTTTGTGAGGTGCAGTGAACACAATCTTTGTGGGGTGCAGTGAACACAATCATTGTGGGGTGCAGTGAACTCAATCTTTGTGGGGTACAGTGAACACAATCTCATACTTCTGAAGGTTTGAGGGTGCTGCCTGTTCCATACTCCCCCTACTCCTCATCTAGCCTTTTAGGGGTACAAACAATAGTAATTGGGGCCTAGTGTGGTTGTGTACGTGTGATATACATACACTTTTTTGGGATCATATTTTCTATTCCGCTATTTAATCAAAAACCTTTGGGGATCAGTTAAATTGGGGGATAGTCTGTGTTGGTACGTGTGAGAGAGATCCACCTTTCCAAGTTGTTGGGGTTCATCTCATACTTCTGAAGGTTTGAGGGTGCTGCCTGTTCCATACTCCCCCTACTCCTAGCCTTTTAGGGGTACAAACAATAGTAATTGGGGCCTAGTGTGGTTGTGTACGTGTGATATACATACACTTTTTTGGGATCATATTTTCTATTCCGCTATTTAATCAAAAACCTTTGGGGATCAGTTAAATTGGGGGATAGTCTGTGTTGGTACGTGTGAGAGAGATCCACCTTTCCAAGTTGTTGGGGTTCATCTCATACTTCTGAAGGTTTGAGGGTGCTGCCTGTTCCATACTCCCCCTACTCCTAGCCTTTTAGGGGTACAAACAATAGTAATTGGGGCCTAGTGTGGTTGTGTACGTGTGATATACATACACTTTTTTGGGATCATATTTTCTATTCCGCTATTTAATCAAAAACCTTTGGGGATCAGTTAAATTGGGGGATAGTCTGTGTTGGTACGTGTGAGAGAGATCCACCTTTCCAAGTTGTTGGGGTTCATCTCATACTTCTGAAGGTTTGAGGGTGCTGCCTGTTCCATACTCCCCCTACTCCTAGCCTTTTAGGGGTACAAACAATAGTAATTGGGGCCTAGTGTGGTTGTGTACGTGTGATATACATACACTTTTTTGGGATCATATTTTCTATTCCGCTATTTAATCAAAAACCTTTGGGGATCAGTTAAATTGGGGGATAGTCTGTGTTGGTACGTGTGAGAGAGATCCACCTTTCCAAGTTGTTGGGGTTCATCTCATACTTCTGAAGGTTTGAGGGTGCTGCCTGTTCCATACTCCCCCTACTCCTAGCCTTTTAGGGGTACAAACAATAGTAATTGGGGCCTAGTGTGGTTGTGTACGTGTGATATACATACACTTTTTTGGGATCATATTTTCTATTCCGCTATTTAATCAAAAACCTTTGGGGATCAGTTAAATTGGGGGATAGTCTGTGTTGGTACGTGTGAGAGAGATCCACCTTTCCAAGTTGTTGGGGTTCATCTCATACTTCTGAAGGTTTGAGGGTGCTGCCTGTTCCATACTCCCCCTACTCCTAGCCTTTTAGGGGTTCAAACAATAGTAATTGGGGCCTAGTGTGGTTGTGTACGTGTGATATACATACACTTTTTTTGGATCATATTTTCTATTCCGCTATTTAATCAAAAACCTTTGGGGATCAGTTAAATTGGGGGATAGTCTGTGTTGGTACGTGTGAGAGAGATCCACCTTTCCAAGTTGTTGGGGTTCATCTCATACTTCTGAAGGTTTGAGGGTGCTGCCTGTTCCATACTCCCCCTACTCCTAGCCTTTTAGGGGTACAAACAATAGTAATTGGGGCCTAGTGTGGTTGTGTACGTGTGATATACATACACTTTTTTGGGATCATATTTTCTATTCCGCTATTTAATCAAAAACCTTTGGGGATCAGTTAAATTGGGGGATAGTCTGTGTTGGTACGTGTGAGAGAGATCCACCTTTCCAAGTTGTTGGGGTTCATCTCATACTTCTGAAGGTTTGAGGGTGCTGCCTGTTCCATACCCCCCCTACTCCTCATCTAGCCTTTTAGGGGTACAAACAATAGTAATTGGGGCCTAGTGTGGTTGTGTACGTGTGATATACATACACTTTTTTTGGATCATATTTTCTATTCCGCTATTTAATCAAAAACCTTTGGGGATCAGTTAAATTGGGGGATAGTCTGTGTCGGTACGTGTGAGAGAGATCCACCTTTCCAAGTTGTTGGGGTTCATCTCATACTTCTGAAGGTTTGAGGGTGCTGCCTGTTCCATACTCCCCCTACTCCTCATCTAGCCTTTTAGGGGTACAAACAATAGTAATTGGGGCCTAGTGTGGTTGTGTACGTGCGAGATACATACACTTTTTTTGATCATATTTCCTATTCCGCTATTCAATAAAAACCTTTGAGGATCAATTGAATTGCGGGATAGTCTGTGTCGGTACGTGTGAGAGAGATCCACCTTTCCAAGTTGTTGGGGTTCATCTCATACTTCTGAAGGTTTGAGGGTGCTGCCTGTTCCATACTCCCCCTACTCCTCATCTAGCCTTTTAGGGGTACAAACAATAGTAATTGGGGCCTAGTGTGGTTGTGTACGTGTGATATACATACACTTTTTTTGGATCATATTTTCTATTCCGCTATTTAATCAAAAACCTTTGGGGATCAGTTAAATTGGGGGATAGTCTGTGTTGGTACGTGTGAGAGAGATCCACCTTTCCAAGTTGTTGGGGTTCATCTCATACTTCTGAAGGTTTGAGGGTGCTGCCTGTTCCATACTCCCCCTACTCCTCATCTAGCCTTTTAGGGGTACAAACAATAGTAATTGGGGCCCAGTGTGGTTGTGTACGTGTGATATACATACACTTTTTTGGGATCATATTTTCTATTCCGCTATTTAATCAAAAACCTTTGGGGATCAGTTAAATTGGGGGATAGTCTGTGTCGGTACGTGTGAGAGAGATCCACCTTTCCAAGTTGTTGGGGTTCATCTCATACTTCTGAAGGTTTGAGGGTGCTGCCTGTTCCATACCCCCCCTACTCCTCATCTAGCCTTTTAGGGGTACAAACAATAGTAATTGGGGCCTAGTGTGGTTGTGTACGTGCGAGATACATACACTTTTTTTGATCATATTTCCTATTCCGCTATTCAATAAAAACCTTTGAGGATCAATTGAATTGCGGGATAGTCTGTGTCGGTACGTGTGAGAGAGATCCACCTTTCCAAGTTGTTGGGGTTCATCTCATACTTCTGAAGGTTTGAGGGTGCTGCCTGTTCCATACTCCCCCTACTCCTCATCTAGCCTTTTAGGGGTACAAACAATAGTAATTGGGGCCCAGTGTGGTTGTGTACGTGTGATATACATACACTTTTTTGGGATCATATTTTCTATTCCGCTATTTAATCAAAAACCTTTGGGGATCAGTTAAATTGGGGGATAGTCTGTGTCGGTACGTGTGAGAGAGATCCACCTTTCCAAGTTGTTGGGGTTCATCTCATACTTCTGAAGGTTTGAGGGTGCTGCCTGTTCCATACCCCCCCTACTCCTCATCTAGCCTTTTAGGGGTACAAACAATAGTAATTGGGGCCTAGTGTGGTTGTGTACGTGCGAGATACATACACTTTTTTTGATCATATTTCCTATTCCGCTATTCAATAAAAACCTTTGAGGATCAATTGAATTGCGGGATAGTCTGTGTCGGTACGTGTGAGAGAGATCCACCTTTCCAAGTTGTTGGGGTTCATCTCATACTTCTGAAGGTTTGAGGGTGCTGCCTGTTCCATACTCCCCCTACTCCTAGCCTTTTAGGGGTACAAACAATAGTAATTGGGGCCTAGTGTGGTTGTGTACGTGTGATATACATACACTTTTTTGGGATCATATTTTCTATTCCGCTATTTAATCAAAAACCTTTGGGGATCAGTTAAATTGGGGGATAGTCTGTGTTGGTACGTGTGAGAGAGATCCACCTTTCCAAGTTGTTGGGGTTCATCTCATACTTCTGAAGGTTTGAGGGTGCTGCCTGTTCCATACTCCCCCTACTCCTAGCCTTTTAGGGGTACAAACAATAGTAATTGGGGCCTAGTGTGGTTGTGTACGTGTGATATACATACACTTTTTTGGGATCATATTTTCTATTCCGCTATTTAATCAAAAACCTTTGGGGATCAGTTAAATTGGGGGATAGTCTGTGTTGGTACGTGTGAGAGAGATCCACCTTTCCAAGTTGTTGGGGTTCATCTCATACTTCTGAAGGTTTGAGGGTGCTGCCTGTTCCATACCCCCCCTACTCCTCATCTAGCCTTTTAGGGGTACAAACAATAGTAATTGGGGCCTAGTGTGGTTGTGTACGTGTGATATACATACACTTTTTTGGGATCATATTTTCTATTCCGCTATTTAATCAAAAACCTTTGGGGATCAGTTAAATTGGGGGATAGTCTGTGTTGGTACGTGTGAGAGAGATCCACCTTTCCAAGTTGTTGGGGTTCATCTCATACTTCTGAAGGTTTGAGGGTGCTGCCTGTTCCATACTCCCCCTACTCCTAGCCTTTTAGGGGTACAAACAATAGTAATTGGGGCCTAGTGTGGTTGTGTACGTGTGATATACATACACTTTTTTGGGATCATATTTTCTATTCCGCTATTTAATCAAAAACCTTTGGGGATCAGTTAAATTGGGGGATAGTCTGTGTTGGTACGTGTGAGAGAGATCCACCTTTCCAAGTTGTTGGGGTTCATCTCATACTTCTGAAGGTTTGAGGGTGCTGCCTGTTCCATACCCCCCCTACTCCTCATCTAGCCTTTTAGGGGTACAAACAATAGTAATTGGGGCCTAGTGTGGTTGTGTACGTGTGATATACATACACTTTTTTTGGATCATATTTTCTATTCCGCTATTTAATCAAAAACCTTTGGGGATCAGTTAAATTGGGGGATAGTCTGTGTCGGTACGTGTGAGAGAGATCCACCTTTCCAAGTTGTTGGGGTTCATCTCATACTTCTGAAGGTTTGAGGGTGCTGCCTGTTCCATACTCCCCCTACTCCTCATCTAGCCTTTTAGGGGTACAAACAATAGTAATTGGGGCCTAGTGTGGTTGTGTACGTGCGAGATACATACACTTTTTTTGATCATATTTCCTATTCCGCTATTCAATAAAAACCTTTGAGGATCAATTGAATTGCGGGATAGTCTGTGTCGGTACGTGTGAGAGAGATCCACCTTTCCAAGTTGTTGGGGTTCATCTCATACTTCTGAAGGTTTGAGGGTGCTGCCTGTTCCATACTCCCCCTACTCCTCATCTAGCCTTTTAGGGGTACAAACAATAGTAATTGGGGCCTAGTGTGGTTGTGTACGTGTGATATACATACACTTTTTTTGGATCATATTTTCTATTCCGCTATTTAATCAAAAACCTTTGGGGATCAGTTAAATTGGGGGATAGTCTGTGTTGGTACGTGTGAGAGAGATCCACCTTTCCAAGTTGTTGGGGTTCATCTCATACTTCTGAAGGTTTGAGGGTGCTGCCTGTTCCATACTCCCCCTACTCCTCATCTAGCCTTTTAGGGGTACAAACAATAGTAATTGGGGCCCAGTGTGGTTGTGTACGTGTGATATACATACACTTTTTTGGGATCATATTTTCTATTCCGCTATTTAATCAAAAACCTTTGGGGATCAGTTAAATTGGGGGATAGTCTGTGTCGGTACGTGTGAGAGAGATCCACCTTTCCAAGTTGTTGGGGTTCATCTCATACTTCTGAAGGTTTGAGGGTGCTGCCTGTTCCATACCCCCCCTACTCCTCATCTAGCCTTTTAGGGGTACAAACAATAGTAATTGGGGCCTAGTGTGGTTGTGTACGTGCGAGATACATACACTTTTTTTGATCATATTTCCTATTCCGCTATTCAATAAAAACCTTTGAGGATCAATTGAATTGCGGGATAGTCTGTGTCGGTACGTGTGAGAGAGATCCACCTTTCCAAGTTGTTGGGGTTCATCTCATACTTCTGAAGGTTTGAGGGTGCTGCCTGTTCCATACTCCCCCTACTCCTCATCTAGCCTTTTAGGGGTACAAACAATAGTAATTGGGGCCCAGTGTGGTTGTGTACGTGTGATATACATACACTTTTTTTGGATCATATTTTCTATTCCGCTATTTAATTTAACTGGGCCTCCATGCGAGACCTGTGTGCCTTGTTGCGCTGTTTTGAGTACTCCACCAACATGGCCAGTGGCAATGACGCCGTTCTCAGCTTAACTATCCCACTTCCATGCCTCCTTGAAAAAACAATTCGGGCGATGATGGAAGAGGATGTGGCACAGGATGAGGAGGAGGAGGAGGATGAAGAGGTAACATTTCCAAGGCTTTCAGGGCAGTCATTCGCAAGGGGCTCCGAGGGTGGGTTCCTGCACACGCAAACGCCAGGGACGCAATTGTCCAGCAGGGGCACAGTTCTGGAGGATGAGGAGGATGAGGAGGAGGAGGAGCTGGAGGAGGAGATGGAACCATGTTCACAGCAGGGTGGCACCCAGGCCAGCTCATGGCCATCACTGGTGCGTGGCTGGGGGGATACAGAGGACACGGACGATACACCTCCCACAGAGGACAGCCTTTCGTTGCCTCTGGGCAGCCTGGCACACATGAGCGATTACATGGTGCAGTGTCTCCACAACGACCGCCGAGTTGCCCACATTCTAACTTGTGCTGATTACTGGGTGGCCACGCTGCTGGATCCCCGTTACAAGGACAACGTACCGTCCTTAATTCACTCACTGGAGCGCGATCGCAAGATGCGCGAGTACAAGCGCACGCTGGTAGACGCCATGCTGCTGGCATTCCCATCTGACAGCGGGGCCACAGTGGAAGCACAAGGCAGAGGAGGAGGAGGAGGAGGTCGCCAACGCAACCAGGGCACCGCCAGCACCTCAGAAGGCAGGGTTAGCATGGCCGAAATGTGGAAAAGCTTTGTCAGCACGCCACAACAAACAGCAGCACCAGCAGCTCAGATGGAACGTCTTAGCAGGAGGCAGCATTTTACCAACATGGTGGAGCAGTATGTGTGCACACGCCTACATGTAGTGAATGACGGGTCTGCCCCCTTCAACTTCTGGGTCTCCAAATTGGGCACATGGCTTGAGCTTGCCCTTTACGCCTTGGAGGTGCTGGCGTGCCCTGCAGCCAGTGTATTATCTGAACGGGTATTTAGCACGGCTGGGGGCGTTATAACAGACAAGCGCAGCCGCCTGTCCAGAGACAATGTGGACAAGCTCACGTTCATTAAAATGAACCAGGCATGGATCCCACGGGACTTTTCCGTACCTTATGCAGAATAGCAATGGATACCGACCTTACCCACCCATTGTTCCATTTTTGCTCTTTCTCACTCTTTTGGGGTGTACCCTCATTTAAAATTTTTGAAAAGAAGCAGTGTTGGCTACCTCGTCCTCCTCCTCAGGGCCAGATTAATGTAGGGGCTATTGGAGCTGCAGCTCCAGGCCCCTACCTTTTATATAGGCCCCGGGTTGGCCATATTCACTGTTACCGCTCTTCTGTCACTTGTAAACACAGAAGTCTGG
Organism: Pelophylax lessonae; assembly: GCF_965119305.1. Classification (NCBI taxonomy): domain Eukaryota; kingdom Metazoa; phylum Chordata; class Amphibia; order Anura; family Ranidae; genus Pelophylax; species Pelophylax lessonae. The sequence continues at coordinate 150,868 of NW_028119993.1, forward strand.
CTTCTATGCTCGCTTCCCCAGGCAGCACCCTCAGAACCTCCCCACACAGCGTGAAGGCCGGACAAGGAGGGACAGTTGGCGATGCATGGATGTGTTTATGGGCTTCAGAGACAGCATCCCATGTTGAATTAGGCATGCATGGCTGCACCCTTCCTCCTCTGGGTGCATGGCAAGGCACGGCCCTTAAGGCCCTTCAAAATCCTCAGCACCAAGCCCATGATGCTGTTAATCCGGCCCTGGTCCTCCTCCACCGCCGCTTCCACCTACACCGCCCATAGGTGTGCGCAGCCTATTGCATTAAGGTGTGCACCCCAAAGTTGAAATACACATGCATGTGTTTGCCAGCAGGGAGAGTAATGTATCGGGGCCATGTACCTGTAGGCAAGGAGAAATAGAGCAGAGCAGGTCCCAGGGAGATCTTTCCCATCTCCTCACTGGCAATGCTATGTGCCCTAGGTGATTAGGGTGTGCCCAGGCACACCCAGCACACCCTGTGCGCACGCCTATGTCACCGCTAGGCTTGTGACGGTATCAGATTTTCATGCTGCGATTAATTGATTAAGGTTTTGCCACGGTATACGGTATTATCACGGTATTCTATTATTAAATTTAAATTATTAAATTTCCACCTCACTTCAATTTCATTGCTGAATTTAGGGGCTTTGGTTCACTTATGCACATTATTATATAGTCAGTCAGTACAGACTCTGTGAACCAGGCCTAAAATAGGTCATCAAGCAGTGTCTGGCCTAACTGGTGATAACTGGTTCTGGCGCTCGGCTCCGATCCGATGGCCTGGTCATTAAGAGGGCAAATCCTTGTGGTCAAGAAGTGGTTAAACCTGAAGGAGGTGTTGTTTATAAATTACTTTACTATTGCTTTAGGCCTGGTTCACATGTATGCGGGTTGGTGGTTCACATTTGCACAGGCATAGCAGCCCATTGATTTGAATGGGCTGCTATGCCCTCATTTTCCGCAGAAAAAAGGTGCATGCAGCATTTTTTTTAAATTCAGTGGCCTTGAAATCCATCCTGCTTTTGCACCATGCGACTAACCTGCAGTTCCTGCTCTGGCAAGCTTTCTGCATTTTTTGTATACGTGGGCACGGCATTTAAAAATAAACAGTTTGCGTGTGCAGCAACGGCAGGTAAGTCGCATGGTGCAAAAGAAGGATGGATTTCATGGCCACTGCATTTTTTTAAATTCTGCATGCACCTTTTTTCAGCTGAAAACGCAGGCATAGCAGCTCAAGCCCATTCACATCAATGGGCTGCTATGCCTGTGCAAATGTGGGCCCCCAACCCGCATACATGTGAACCAGGCCTAAAGCAATAGTAAAGTCATTAATTGGTTAAACCTGCAGGAGGACCGGTGTTTTTATCTATTAATGACTTTACTATTGCTTTAGGCCTGGTTCACATGTATGCGGGTTGGGGGCCCACATTTGCACAGGCATAGCAGCCCATTGATGTGAATGGGCTTGAGCTGCTATGCCTGCGTTTTCAGCTGAAAAAAGGTGCATGCAGAATTTAAAAAAATGCAGTGGCCATGAAATCCATCCTTCTTTTGCACCATGCGACTTACCTGCCGTTGCTGCACACGCAAACTGTTTATTTTTAAATGCCGTGCCCACGTATACAAAAAATGCAGAAAGCTTGCCAGAGCAGGAACTGCAGGTTAGTCGCATGGTGCAAAAGCAGGATGGATTTCAAGGCCACTGAATTTAAAAAAAATGCTGCATGCACCTTTTTTCTGCGGAAAATGAGGGCATAGCAGCCCGTTCAAATCAATGGGCTGCTATGCCTGTGCAAATGTGGGCCGCCAACCCGCATACATGTGAACCGCCAACCCGCATACATGTGAACCACCAACCCGCATACATGTGAACCAGGCCTAAAGCAATAGTAAAGTCATTAATAGATAAAAACACCGGTCCTCCTGCAGGTTTAACCACTTCTGGATCGCAAGGATTTGCCCCTTTAAAGACCAGGCCATCGGATCAGAGCGCCAGGACCAGTCATCACCAGGTAGGCCAGACACTGCTTGATGGCTATATAATAATGTAATGTGGGCTGCTAGGCGTGTGTGTGTGTATATATATATTTATTAGAGCTGCACGATTCTGGCCAAAATGAGAATCACGATTTTTTAGCTTGGAATAAAGATCACGATTCTCTCACGATTCTCTGTGTAACAAAAAAAAAAAAAATTGGGATAACTTTACTGTTACGTTTTTTTTTTTTTTTTTATTCATTAAAGTCTAATCATTGCGTTTGAAAGACTGCTGCGCAAATACAGTGTGACATAAAATATTACAACAATCGCCATTTTATTCTGTAGGGTCTCTGCTAAAAAAATATATAAAATGTTTGGGGGTTCTAAGTACTTTTCTAGCAAAAAAAAAACTGATTTTAACTTGCAAGCAGCAAGTGTCAGAAAAAGATCCAGTCTTTAAGAGGTTAAACTTCCTTTCTCCCTGGCAGAGGGAAGGAAAAGATACAAATGTAATCATTTTTGTTTATAGTTAGGAGACTTAATGCTGAAAGGTGTTAGCTGAGTGAGTGAATGAGTCATCCAGCTCACTGAAATGTATCAATTCACAAGTCAGGCAGACTTGACAGAGAAACTCGGTATTTTAAAAATGCCACAATAACAATACCGTGGCTATGCAATACCGCGATATATCGAATTACCGAAAACCGGCATATGTCTAGTCACCGCCACATCCACCACCACCTCAACCTCCCTCCTACTCCATATGGGCCTCGTCCTTCAGAGATGAAGAAGAACATTGTTTTATTTTTCTGTTTTTTTTTTTGTTGTTTTAAGTTATTTCCCTATCCACATTTGTTTGCAGAGCACTTGCCATGCTCTTAATTACGTTTTGCTGCCATTTGCAGCACTCTAGCCCTTTCCTTTGGTGTTTTAGAGCCATTTTAGTGCCTTAAAGTTCGGGTCCCCATTGACTTCAATGGGGTTCGGTGTCCGGGAAAAGTTCGGTAAAAGTCCGGGACACGGACCCGGACTTTTTTTTAAAGTTCGGCCGAACCCGTCGAACACGGACATCTAGGTGTTCGCTCAACCCTAATAAATACTCATTATACTACTAATGATTTGTTATGCATTTGATTTAATACTTCAAATGTGCATGTTTACATACGTGTGCAACATGAATGTTGTTAAGTACATATGTACTGTATATCCTTCCCATCTTATATTAGATTTTGTCATATTCTGTATTATTTTACTTTTTAATACGGGTAGAAATAAATGACAATTGGCATAATGTTGCTTACCCTATAACGCTGCCGTCTTTGTCTTTGCCGCACAAAGGTGTACTTCTCCTCCTGACTCAAGACCCAAGCCAAAAGTTTTCTTCTCTTTTCTGCTGTGTTTCGCTTTGCCGCTCGTAACCTTCTCTCACACTGTGTGGCATGTATTTTGATTACTAAGAACCAAAAGCCAAGTAGAGCAAAGACGAGCTGCTGGATGACCTCCATTGTTGTTGTTGTTGTTGTAGCGTCACGTCTGTTGTCGCACTAGTGTGACGCCACGCCGCAACGCTAGGCATTTGGTGTACGCCCCGCATGGACCCTAGAGGTCCGACTTCCAGTGGAAACGCTCAACTGAATAGACCGGACCATTATCAGCCTGCCGATCTGTCCCGATCCGAACCGTTCCGCTCAGTGGAAACGAGGCATTTGTGATACAGCCTATATTCTAATACTTTGATATATTATTCCTTGCATTTTCAGCCAGTGTCATATCATCTTTAATGATCACATTCTCCATCACATATGTTTTCTTGCCTAGCTCCCCATTTTGTTGTGGGTACTCTTGTCTCTTCAGCTCCCGGATCAGACGTTGGCACCCCCACCTCATGGCAGCATTTCTCAATCTGATTTGGCCCGATGTAAGTGTTGTTTCCCCACTTGGGTCATACATTTGTTGAAACTTTACAGTTGTTGGCCAATATAAACGCACAGCAAATATTGATATTTTATTATTTACTTTTAGACAGATCTACTTATATACTCCTGATGAGTGGGCGTATAGACCCACGAAACGCGTAGAGTTTCCAATACAGATATACCCATTATTATGCTACACGGATGCTGCAATGCTGTCATCATGCGCAATTTGCTGCTATGTTGTTATTTTGTTAATTTTTCCTACATGCTTTACATGTTTTGTAATTATGCTTATGGCTATACATTTATATCCATTGTGTGCTTTTATAATACTAATAAATGTACTCTTTGACTCTTCATGACTATTGTGGCAACCTCATATAAAGTCCGGCCTGGGCTACCGTTCTCTTGTCTTGACTTAAAGACGCCACCACTGACCGGGTGGATTCCATCCGGACCTTCTGCACCCGCACAAAGCGGTTCAGTGACTTGAGGTCCAGAATCGGACGAACCTTGCCCTCCTTCCTGGGCACTGTAAACAGGTTAGAATAAAACCCGCAAAATCTCTCCCGCTGTGGAACCGGGACAATAACAACATTAGCAAGAAGATCTTGCACTGCCCCCTTGAGAGCAGTCAGGCGATCGGGAGACAGACGTAGATTTGATGGAAAGAACCTGTCTGCGGGGCGAAATCGAAATTCGATCTTGTACTCTGAACAAATCCGTTTGTGAATCCATTTGTCCTGAATTAGGGACAACCAAGGTTCCTGAAAGTAACGCAGAAGTCCCCCCACCCCTGAAACGGGTGAGTGCGTCCCTTCCTGCGAAAGAAGACTGGGCCGCAGCACCGGACTGACTGGCCTTGGGCTTACCAGACCAGGGCTTCTTGTTACTGCCGGAGGCCTTGAAGGATTTCCCTTTTCCCTGCACCCCTGAGGCACGAAAGGGCCCCCCGATGAGCCTTGAAGGAAGGACTCCGCTGCACACAGGGCGATTTACCCTTCGCAAACTGGGGCAGGAGGGTACTCTTACCCCCTGTGAGACCCTTAACAATCGTATCCAAGGAGTCCCAAAAAGGCATTCCCCCAAATAGGGGATATCAGACGCGGTCTTTTTAGAGGCATGATCTGCCAACCAGCTCTTCAGCCACACCATGCAGCGGAGTGCAATCCCCACCGCAGACAATCTTGTGACGAGAGGAGCCTCATCCAGGGCCGTGTCACACAGATACACCATGGCCTGGGCCATTTAGTCCGTGAGCTCGATGAGATTCATAGGAACCGACTCAGCCACCAAGTTGCACCTTAATCCATTTCGTAACTGTCTGAGAGACCAGCACGGAAGCAAACACCGGCTTGAGGAGCGAGCCTGCCACCAAGTACATGTGGCGGGAAAGAGACTCCATGTGCCTATCCATCGGGTCTTTAAACTTCCGGGGAGTACTCCACGGGAACCACCGTGGATTTATACAACCTGGAAACAGTGTGGTCCACCTTAGGTGACACCATCCAGCGATTGGAAACCGGGTCCGCAAAGAGGTACAGGCATTGAAAACGCTTAGACACTGCCAGCACGTGCTCCATGAGACGCCACTGTTCGTTCACGATATCGTGAAGCTCCTTGGGGCAGGGGAAAACCTGGCCTGTTCAATGGCTGCAGATAAGGAAGCTAGGGAAGGTGATCCGGATGTCCCGGTTGCACAAACAAGATCAGTGGGGTAATTGTCACCCTGGGACTCCATTTTGGCAGAAATATAAAAAAAAGAGACACTGGTCCTTTAAATCGGCGATTGCAGTCTGCTGCTGCTGGAGTTCCCCTTCATAGTTGCAGACAACTGAAAAAGCAATGTGTCTAAGGATAAATGCCCAAAAAGAAATAAAAACCCCTTATAGTGCTTGAGAGAGAAAAAACAAACCGCTCTCCATGCTTCTTATGCAGCAATTGAAAGATGGCTGGAGGAAGTGACCTAAATCACTAGAGGCCGAACAGCCCCCTGAGCTACACAAACATGGATGCTAATAGAAAGTAAATGGGAAAAACACAGGGAAAATGGCCGCCGCCCTTATAATGCGGCTGCCCACATCCAAGATGGCGCCGAAAACTGCGCCAAAAGCACTTTATGTAAAAAAATGGCTGCTGCCCTTACACTGAAGCAGCCAGTCTTGCCCTCACCCAAAATGGCGGCCGAAAATGGCGCTGACATTCAGGAGCCCAGAGAACCTGGGCATCGCGGGAATCCACTACAGGAAGCCCACCAGGACAAGCCTTACACCCCCCTCCCACGCAGTCGATGCTGCTAGAGCGCCCCCATAAGCATGGAGGCAGGATCCGTCCAGAACAGCCAGGGGGGACCACACAGAGAGCACAGCTCTGACATCTCCAGGAGTGGGCCCACATCACCCCTCCCCCCAGAATACTGTCCCAGGGACACGGGGGGTAGCATCACTCACCATACCATGGACCACGGGCACTGCTCCGATACAGCTCCCCTCCCACCCTGAGTGGGGTGCCGTCAGCCAAGAGGGGACACTGCAACACAGAGCGTTCCAGGTTGATGCATCCCGGCGAAAAGTTTCCCTGCAGGCTCGTCTCCATCCATCGTGGCACCATCGTGGCGAGGCCTGGGCGGACCACAACCTGCGCACGCTCGTAGACCAAGCTGGGGGTACCTTAAGGATCTAGATTATCCAGTGCGAAGCCCAGCCCAGCTGTCGCTTGAAGTTCTCCAGGAGGATCCCCTGACTAGCTAGAGATAGTGAGTGAAGAAAATAAAATAAACATTTTTCAAAGTGTCTGAGGTTAATGTCTGGAGGGAAAACCCCTAAAGGTGTGCCTAGTTAAAGCTTTTTGATGAAGTTTTCACTACCTTGCCTGCTCCTGCAGAGGGCGCCATTACCCAATCGTGATGAAACTTGGAAGAGGCTGCGTCTGTCAGAAGACGTAAGAGAAAAATAATTGTTGCTCTACATAAACATGGCTTAGGCTATAAGAAGATTGCCAAGACCCTGAAACTGAGCTTCATTACGGTGGCCAAGCCCATACAGCGGTTTAACAGGACAGGTTCCACTCAGAACAGGCCTCGCCATGGTCGACCAAAGAAGTTGAGTGCACGTGCTTAGCATCATATCCAGAGGTTGTCTTTGGGAAATAGACATACGAGTGCTGCCAGCATTGCTGCAGAGGTTGAAGGGTTGGGGTCAGCCTGTCAGTGCTCAGACCATACGCCGCACACTGCATCAAATTGGTCTGCATTGCTGTCGTCCTAGAAGGAAGCCTCTTCTAAAGATGATGCAGAAGAAAGTCTGCATATCTTCAGCAAACTGTGGGCTAAGGACATGGATTATTGGAACCATGTCCTGTGGTCTGATGACCTTATTTGGTTCAGATGGTGTCAAGCGTGTGTGACGGCAACCAGGTGAGGAGTACACAGACAAGTGTGTCTTGCCTACAGTCAAGCATAATGGTGGGAGTGTCATGGTCTGGGGCTGCATGAGTGCTGCTGGCACTGGGGAGCTACAGTTCATTGAGGGAACCATGAATGCCAACATGTACTGTGACATACTTAAGCAGAGCATGATCCCCTCCCTTCGCAGACTGGGCCGCAGGGCAGTATTCCAACATGATAGTGAGCCCAAACACACCTCCAAGACGACCACTGCTTTGCTAAAGAAGCTGAGGGTAAAGGTGTTGGACTGGCAAAGCATTTCTCCAGACCTAAACCCTATTGAGCATCTGTGGGGCATCCTCAAACAGAAGGTGGAGGAGCACAAGGTCTCTAACATCCACCAGCTCCGTAATGTCATCATGTAGGAGTGGAAGAGGACTCCAGTGGCAACCTGTGAAGCTCTGGTAAACTCCATGCCCAAGAGGGTTAAGGCAGTGCTGGAAAATAATGGTGGCCATACAAAATATTGACACTTTGGCCCCAATTTGGACATTTTCACTTAGGGGTGTACTCACTTTTGTTGCCAGAGGTGTAGACATTAATGGCTGTGTGTTGAGTTATTTTGAGGGGACAGCAAATTTACACTGTTATACTAGCTGTACACTCACTACTTTACATTGTAGCAAAGTGTCAGTTCTTCAGTGTTGTCACATGAAAAGATATAATAAAATAATTGCAAAAATGTGAGGGGTGTACTCACTGTTGTGAGATTATACACATACACATATATACACACACACACACACACACACCAGCCAGTGTTCCTGATCAACACCACGTCAGTCACATAGTGACACTGGACCACTGTACTAGTTTATTTTTAAAAATATGCGACAAAAAAACTATAACTTTTAAAAACTCGCCATGCCTTTTAGGAAATATGATCAAAAAAAGTGTATGTATCTCACACGTACAGAACCACACTAGGCCCCAATTACTATTGTTTGTACCCCTAAAGGCAGGATGAGGAGTAGGAGGAGTTTGGAACAGGCAGCACCCTCAAATCTTCAGAAGTATGAGATGAACCCCAAAAACTTGGAAAGGTGTATCTCACACGTACCAACACAGACTATCCCGCAATTTAATTGTTTATACCCAAAGGTTTTTATTGAATAGCGGAATAGAAAATATGATCAAAAAAAGTCTATGTATCTCACACGTACAGAACCACACTAGGCCCCAATTACTATTGTTTGTACCCCTAAAGGCAGGATGAGGAGTAGGAGGAGTTTGGAACAGGCAGCACCCTCAAATCTTCAGAAGTATGAGATGAACCCCAAAAACTTGGAAAGGTGTATCTCACACGTACCAACACAGACTATCCCGCAATTTAATTGTTTATACCCAAAGGTTTTTATTAAATAGCGGAATAGAAAATATGATCAAAAAAAGTGTATGTATCTCACATGTACAGAACCACACTAGGCCCCAATTACTATTGTTTGTACCCCTAAAAGGCAGGATGAGGAGTAGGTGGAGTTTGGAACAGGCAGCACCCTCAAATCTTCAGAAGTATGAGATGAACCCCAAAAACTTGGAAAGGTGTATCTCACACGTACCAACACAGACTATCCCGCAATGTAATTGTTCATACCCAAAGGTTTTTATTGAATAGCGGAATAGAAAATATGATCAAAAAAACTGTATGTATCTCACACGTACAGAACCACACTAGGCCCCAATTACTATTGTTTGTACCCCTAAAAGGCAGGATGAGGAGTAGGAGGAGTTTGGAACAGGCAGCACCCTCAAATCTTCAGAAGTATGAGATGAACCCCAAAAACTTGGAAAGGTGTATCTCACACGTACCAACACAGACTATCCCGCAATTTAATTGTTTATACCCAAAGGTTTTTATTGAATAGCGGAATAGAAAATATGATCAAAAAAAGTGTATGTATCTCACACGTACAGAACCACACTAGGCCCCAATTACTATTGTTTGTACCCCTAAAAGGCAGGATGAGGAGTAGGAGGAGTTTGGAACAGGCAGCACCCTCAAATCTTCAGAAGTATGAGATGAACCCCAAAAACTTGGAAAGGTGTATCTCACATGTACCAACACAGACTATCCCGCAATTTAATTGATACCCAAAGGTTTTTATTGAATAGCGGAATAGAAAATATGATCAAAAAAAGTCTATGTATCTCACACGTACAGAACCACACTAGGCCCCAAAAACTATTGTTTGTACCCCTAAAGGCAGGATGAGGAGTAGGAGGAGTTTGGAACAGGCAGCACCCTCAAATCTTCAGAAGTATGAGATGAACCCCAAAAACTTGGAAAGGTGTATCTCACACGTACCAACACAGACTATCCCGCAATTTAATTGTTTATACCCAAAGGTTTTTATTGAATAGCGGAATAGAAAATATGATCAAAAAAAGTCTATGTATCTCACACGTACAGAACCACACTAGGCCCCAATTACTATTGTTTGTACCCCTAAAGGCAGGATGAGGAGTAGGAGGAGTTTGGAACAGGCAGCACCCTCAAATCATCAGAAGTATGAGATGAACCCCAAAAACTTGGAAAGGTGTATCTCACACGTACCAACACAGACTATCCCGCAATTTAATTGATACCCAAAGGTTTTTATTAAATAGCGGAATAGAAAATATGATCAAAAAAAGTGTATGTATCTCACATGTACAGAACCACACTAGGCCCCAATTACTATTGTTTGTACCCCTAAAAGGCAGGATGAGGAGTAGGAGGAGTTTGGAACAGGCAGCACCCTCAAATCTTCAGAAGTATGAGATGAACCCCAAAAACTTGGAAAGGTGTATCTCACACGTACCAACACAGACTATCCCGCAATGTAATTGTTCATACCCAAAGGTTTTTATTGAATAGCGGAATAGAAAATATGATCAAAAAAACTGTATGTATCTCACACGTACAGAACCACACTAGGCCCCAATTACTATTGTTTGTACCCCTAAAAGGCAGGATGAGGAGTAGGAGGAGTTTGGAACAGGCAGCACCCTCAAATCTTCAGAAGTATGAGATGAACCCCAAAAACTTGGAAAGGTGTATCTCACACGTACCAACACAGACTATCCCGCAATTTAATTGTTTATACCCAAAGGTTTTTATTGAATAGAGGAATAGAAAATATTATCAAAAAAAGTGTATGTATCTCACACGTACACAACCAGCCTAGGCCCCAATTACTATTTTTTGTACCCCCAAAGGCAGGATGAGGAGTAGGAGGAGTACGGAACAGGCAGCACCCTCAAATCTTCAGAAGTATGAGATGAACCTCCGGCACCTGCCGGACAGACTTAATCTGCTATGCCTTTGTCTCAATTGGGTTAGTAGTATCCTTGTTATGAGATTTTTTTTTTTTAAATTTGCCAATTTTTAGTATTTTTATGAAACACAGCCCTTCCCCCAACTTGTCATAGAAAAATATAAAGAAAAATTCAATAGAACACTACAATCTTGAACTTACCGTATTTTCCGGCGTATAAGACGACTGGGCGTATAAGACGACCCCCCTAATTTTCATCTACCGGTAATACTTATACTTAGGTTACCTTGGAGATATTATACTCGGCGTATAAGACGACCCCCCATTTTTGGGGGATTTTTTTGAGGTTCAAAAGTAGTCTTATACGCCAGAAAATACAGTATATATATGTGAAACAGTATCATGTGTTTTCAAGTGATATGGCGAGCACTGCCAATATTTTTCCCGACATGTGCGCGCAGAAAGAACCAACCATGAAAAAGAAGAGAGAGAGAAAAAAAGAAAAACCCCTGAAACTGGTTTAACGGCTTCTAAACCGCTTATAATAAGCATTTATTCATATCTGGTACTGGATCAAAAACATGTCCACAAAAAAAAAAAAAAAAAAGGGAAAAACAAAAACACATACTAGGGACATCCCGCTGCTCCTTTTCAAAACAATGTTCTCTAACTGATATGCCTCGGTACCAATAAAATGCGCCCAAGGCTTCCATCGCTCTTTAGTCTGCTCTTCCGTATTCTTCAAAGTCGCAGTCAACTCCTCCATCTTATAAATCTCATTAACTTTAGAGAACCATAGTTTACTTACAGGCAGTTGGGTTTTTCTCCACATAGCTGGAATACATGCCTTTGCAGCATTAAGAAGTTGGAATGTCAGGGATTTTTTGTATTTTCAGAGTGAGCACCTCGTAAGATGGAGAAAGCATAGCACAGGATCCTCTCTCACCTCATACGCTGTCAACTGTTTAATGACTGAAGCTACCTTTGTTGTACAGAAAGGCCGTAAGATGGAACAGGCCCAAAAAACATAAAGCATTGACCCCTCACCCGATCCACAATGCCAACAACTATCCGAGCAAGTCACCTACATCTTATGCAGTATTACAGGGACCTTATACCATCTAGTTAGAATTTTATAACCTATCTCCTGATACTTACAGTCCATGGAGGATTTATGTACCATTGTCAGGATCTTATCCCTTTGCGTCGGCGTCAGAGAAATTTCAAGTTCCCTTTCCCATTGAGATAGCAAGGATTCTCGTTGTCCCTCATACTCATCTGTCAATAATGTATAACATAAAGACAAAGGGTGTCTGAGGGAATTCCCAGCTCGGCACATCGACTCAAAAGGAGTTAAAGCTGGCAGTTCATACCCCTGCCGTTGAAGTGAAACAAGAACATTTTTAATTTGACAGGTGCTCAGATGATCTAGCTCTGGTTCAACCCAAGTGGCAATCTCCCCATATGTGGGTATTGGGCCCTGTTGCCACATATCCATCAGACGTGTCTTACCCCTATGAGCCAACCCCCGTACCCTAGCACTTGAGCAACCCGGCGGAAAATCCGGGTTACCTATAATAGGCATAAGCGGGGAAAGCGCGGGTGCCACCTTCGGGTGCTGTTTTACCCAGCAGACTTCTTGTAATGTGGCTCCAATTGTAGGGTGGGAAAGCACAGGATCTAGGGGGGCATATGAAGACCAAGGGGCTGGAGGGGTGAGCTGGCCGGCCTCATTGACCTCCATACAACCCAGCATTTAGATGCTGTGTTGCTGTGCCAGTCCAAGACTCGCACAAGATGTGAAGCTCGATAATGTCTGAGGATATCTGGGAGACCCACCCCCCCTTCAATTTTGGCAAAGACAACGTCTGTAACCAAATCCTGGGGGACTTGGAGGCCCAAATTAAGGAACGAAAAAGTGTCCTGGTCTGATAAAAGAACGATAAAGGAACAGTAATCGGTGGGGCTTGCATAATAATATAAAGAAGCTGGGGCAAAATGTTCATTTTGAGCACACTGCACCTCCCAAACCATGTCAATGTCAGGGATTGCCAAGCACAAAGCTCTGTTTTTATTATTCCTAATATAGGTATGTAATTTTTCCTGAATAAGTCCAAGGGGTCATCTGTAATCTGGACTCCTAAATATGTTAACGAACCATCCGCACCAACTAAAATGGAAAAGATACTCGCAAAGCACGCTCCTCCTGTGCAGGGGTAGATATATTCAGCGCCGCTGACTTCGTAAGATTAATTTTGTAATTGGATAAAACACTATACTTATGCAAGGCCGCTAAAATATTCGGAAGTGAAATGATCGGGTTGGTGACGAAGAACGTCAGGTCGTCCGCATATCTGACCGCCATTCATTAACCCTTACCGCTGCCGTCGGAGTGGAATAAAGTGCCAGAATACCTTGCATCATCTGAGGGCCCAGGCCAATATATGACAGGATGGCCTGAATAAAACTCCAGGCCACCCTGTCAAAGGCCTTCTCTGCATCCGTTGATAGTAACACCAACGGATTACGTGTCGCCTGGGCCAGATGAATAAGGTCAATGGCCCGGATCGTATTGGCCCTTGCTTCTCGTGAAGGAACAAAACCCACCTGATCAAAATGCACAAGATTGGAAATATGAGGCATAAGGCGATTTGCAAGTATTTTTGCATACAATTTAGAATCAAAATTGAGTAAAGAGATGGGTCAATAACTACAGCACAACTGAGGATCTTTCTCCTCCTTATGAATAAGGGTAATATATGCTCTAAGAGAATCTGTAGGTGGCGGAGTCCCGCCACTTACTGAATTAAAGTGAGCTAGGAGGGGTTTGCCTATGCGAACCATAAACTGCTGATAATATGGCAGAGTGAACCCATCCAGGCCAGGGGCTTTATGAGATTTAGATTGCGATAGAGCCATAGATAATTCCTCAAGAGTAATCTCCCCCTCCAGCGTGGATGCCTGCTCCATCATGAGGGAAGGCATTCCCGATTCCTGTATATAAGCCTCTGCCTGATCCTTTTCCTCTTAAGGAGACTGCCTCCCATCAGACGCCGATAAATTATACAGCGACTGATAGAACGGAACTCTCCTGCAATTGCTGACGATGTATGTACTACTTGACCATTGCTCTTCTGTATATGAGAAATATGTCTTCGCCGTGCTAACATTGCCCCGGGTTTATTTGAGTATTCATAATAATTCCTCCTAGCCCAGGCCATTCCCTGTACAGTCTTCTGGAACAAAAGGCGATTTAACTCTTCTCTAGCTTGAATAAGAGGTATAAGATTTTCCACTGCAAGAGACTGCTTGTGCGTTTTACTAAGGGACTCCATCTGGGAAAATAGAGCTGTCAACCTTTTCTTGTTCCCTCTTACGTTGTGTTCCAGTTCGAACAAGCACCCCCCTTACAACACATTTATGAGCCTCCCATACTACTGACGGAGACAAAGAGTCATCTAGGTTTTCTGCAAAGTAATTGGAGAGCACCCCAGCTATTTCTGCCCTAACTTCTGGTATTTGAATTAGCGATTCATTGAGCCTCCATGTATAGGGTCTAACAGGCTTAGAATCCAAACAATAGTAACATGGGCCGGAGCATGATTCGACATAGAAAATGTATTAATGTGAGAGGAGATTACTAAGGGGAGATCAGCTTGCGAAATCAAGATACAATCTATTCGAGTGTAGACGTTATGGATCGGTGAGTAAAGTATAGTCTCTCTCACCTGGATGCATTAGTCGCCATGGATCAGTTAGGTTGAGGAGAGAGAGTTCCCGTTGTAAACATTGTAACCGTTTGTGAGAAAGACATGATGTTCCCTTGGACGTATCCAAAAGCGGTTCGGATACGTAGTTAAAATCTCCACCCATCACGAGGTGCCCCTCTCGAAAACCCAAGACTACCGGAATCAAATGCTGCAAAAAGGATATAAATATGATCTGTGTTAGGCATATAGACATTTAATAGTGTTACTGCAATTCCTCCAATATTCCCTTTTAACTAGTAGGAATCTGCCCAAAGGGTCTGCCAATTCTTCTTTGAACGACCAGGTAAGGGCCCTAGAAATAAGAGTACTCACACCCTTGGATTTAGAGATAGGTGAGGGGGCATGATACACCCAAGGAAAATCCCTGTTGTACAACTTAGGGACACAGTCCCTCCGGAAGGATGTCTCCTGTATAAATGTTATATGAGAATGACTACGTTTTAAATCCCGCAGGAGATGTATGCATTTTTCCGGTGTAGTTAGCCCCCTCACATTAAAAATAGTTGCCTTACATCCCGATGCTTCCTGCCCCACTGAGGGCAACATGTCTATGTCTCCCCCTACCACCGCGCCCTGGTCCCCCCCAAAAAAGTACCAGTACAGATTCCAACAAATGTTAAACCATCACTAAGCGCAACCTGGCGCAACCTAACGTAGGAAAAATGTGGTTAGCAAACACTTTAGATATTGAGAGACGTGACCAGAGGGTGCCAGCCCACTTATTTAGATCAGACTAAGACCCCTTAGTCAAGTCTTTATGTATACACCCACTCCTTCCAAAATCCCCATTTACTTGCATGAATACTATGTACCCCCTCCCTCTTTCACCCCCTCCTTAGATCACTTGGGTTCTGGGGGGAATGAAGGCCCGATGTACCCCGGCTCCATGTACCACTGAGCCAGTTAGGAATCTGTATCGGGGGGGGTCTCTAGAAAAACAAATAGCTCTTGCAGTTGATCATGCCATCTCAGGGCAAAGGAGTTTCCTTTCCTCATAACCATCAGATGGAGTGGATGTCCCCAATGATATGTTGCATCGTCATTTCGAATCACTACTAACAGTGGTTTTAAAATAGCTCTCATCCTCAAAGTGCCCCGAGAAAGATCAAGCAATAATCTTATTGAGGACCCTTCAAATTCCAATGAACCATGATTCCAAGCCCGTCGGATAATGTCTTCCTTAACAGCATAAAAGTGTTTTCTGACCAGTACATCACGAGTATGATCCACCAGTACTGTGAGGAGCCTGAACTCTATGTACTCTGTCTATTTCAATATCCTCTGTTTGAGGGCGGCCCAATAAGTCATTAAAGATCGGGGCGTGGCCTACGCATGCAACAGTGAGGATGCACGCTGCCGGAGCTCCTCCGCGAGGCCCGCTATTTTTCTCTCCTGACACTCATCTCTCGTCACTAAACTTACCAACCACCATGGGGAAGCGTACCAGAAGGTCCCTGTCGCAGAAGACGCCGTCCTCGGGATTCATTAAGCGGTATTTGACCGCGGAAACGGAGGACTCCCAGGACGCTGGGGGACTAGGCCGCTCGCCTGACTGTGTTAGCTCCGCCCCCCTACGGAGCTCGCCAGCGTGCCACAGATCCCCGGCCTCTTCCTGCTGCTCCGACAGTATGGACGTCTCAGCAAGCCGGTCTGCGGTAGCTGCACTAGTGAGCGGCCTCCCCAGTAAGGCTGATCTGGCCTCTATGCTGCGGGGTTTAGAAAAATCCATCAAGAAGGAGGTCTCATCGGTCTGGGCTGACCTGAATCACGTGCTTACACGGGTGGAAGAGTCTGAACATAGGCTTGACGCCATCCAGGAACTACAAATCACTTCCAAGCGGCTGGTTCTGGCACAAAGGATGGCTCTATACAAGCTGGAGGACCAGGAGAACCGGAACAAGCGAAATAACATTCGGATCTGTGGCCTGCCTGAAGCCACTAAAGATCCTGACCTGCTCTCCACGGTACGTGGCATTTTTAATAAGCTACTGGGTCTCCCCATTGACAATCCCATGTGGATCGATAGGGTTCACAGGGCCCTCCGCCCACGCAACCTCCAGATGGACACCCCGAGAGATGTCATCTGCAGGGTCCATCACTACCCTGAAAAGGAGCTAATCATGCTCAGAGCTCGGGAAGCGCAATCTCTGGACTTTGATGGGGTGACCCTATCCCTTTTTCCTGACCTGGCAAGGGAGACCCTGGAGCATCGCAGAGCGTTGAAGCCTCTCACAGAAAAGCTTTGTGCTGCATCCATTCCGTACCACTGGGGCTTCCCTTCCTGTCTAATAGCTTCCAGAGACGGACGTTCAGCCACCTTGAGATTCCTGGAAGATCTGGAGAAATTTTGCTTGGATCTCAACATTGTACAACCTGAGCTCCCTGGTTGGCAGGATGAAGTTCTTCCAGCGTTGGCTTCCTCTACGGATGTTTCCTGGCAGAAGGTCTCTAAATCGCAGAAATCTCCTTCCGGCCCCCGTTCCTCCCGCAAGCCCAGCTGAGTACCTGCAGTACCTCCATCGCATTTATGCTACTGCGGTTTGCTTGCAGTTTGAGCTTCCTGTGTTGCCCTGCTTATCCTGAGCTGCCCTCTCATTTTTGTTCTCCTCTGGGCATTCTGGTTGACCCGTGATCTATGTGGTTTAAGTACTCATATTTTGTTTATCGAGTTACATGCTGCTGTGTTGGTTTATACAGTTGTTGTTTTATGGTTGATTCCTTGGCGGGGTCTCGCGGAGGGGCTCCGTGCCTTGCCTACTTAGGTTTGGTCCGGTTTCTCCTCCTAGTGACCACCCCCTCCCTATCTTTGAGCGGTGTTCGGCTCTTCTTCGCCGGCGTCTCCTCCTGGGCAGCTGGTCTCCCGGGTGGACCGTGGATGGGGGACTCCGTTCCCCCGCTCATGGGTGAGTAATTCCTCACCGTCATGTTGCCGCTATGTCGGCCTTCTGTTTCCGCTCACTCCTACTTCTCTTCTCCTGTCCTCTTTCTTCATTTTTCCCTCACCTTCTTGCTCTCCCACTGTCCCTGCTCCCTGGTGTTTCCTGGCTCCTGTGTTAATGCTCTCCCCTACCCTGTGCGATCCCCATGGCGACCGTGACCTATATCTCATATAAAGTGAGAGGCCTTCACACCCCTGCTAAGCGTCATTGTCTATTTAGGGAACTGGACGCATTGAAGGGTGAAGTGATTTTCTTGCAGGAGACCCATATCACTCACACCTCTAAACTTAAATTGTCCACTCATACCTATCCTACTTGGTACTACGGCCTCTCAGATGTTAGGAATTCCAAGGGTGTCGCCATTGGGTTTTGCAGGGGGTCATCCTTCAAACTTAAATACACACAAATGGTGGCAGATGATTGTGGGCGTTATTTGTTCTTGAGGGCTACCCTGGGCAGCACCGTATGTTCATTTGCTAATGTATATGCTCCCAATCGGGACCAAGTGCCTGTTTTGACATCCACCCTGCGCAGGTTTCATGAGTTTGTATCCGGTATATCTGTGGTGGCAGGTGATTTCAACGTTCCCTTGGACCCGTTGCTCGACACCTCCTCCGGTAAGTCTTACATTGCACATCAACGTTTGAATTCTTTGCGTAAACATTTCCACGAATTTCAATTAGTAGATGTCTGGCGTGTCATGCACCTGTCCGACAGGGACTACTCCTATTTCTCCAAAACACATACCACCTACTCGAGACTTGACTACTTCTTGGTGGACCATTTCCACCTCGAACTAGTTGACTCATGCACTATTGCCGCGTCCTCAATCTCAGATCACTCCCCTACCTGTCTAGTTCTGACAATTCCCTCCCTTCCAAACAAGAGATCCAATTGGAAGCTAAATGATTCCCTACTTACTGATCCGAGGGATAAGCAGAACATTGGCGACAAACTCACCAGATTTTTTTTCGAAAATGCCGTGCCAGACGTTAGCCCTGCTGTACGCTGGGAGGCCCATAAGGCTTGTATTCGGGGTATGCTCATAGAATTGTGGTCTCGGAAGAAAATGGAACGTTCCTTGCGTCAAACTGCCCTTATTGCGGAAATCCAAACTCTTGAGCGCTCCCATAAAGCTTCCCTCGCTGCCTCCACGCTACACCTTCTCACACTTAAGGCCCTCTTCCATTAACAAAACAAGGCGATGTATCGTAAGGTTTCCCAGAGGGTGTACGAATGGGGGAATAAACCCAGCCGGCATTTGGCACGTTCCCTGCAACAACAAAAAGCAGCCTCCTTTATCCCTAAGATTAAGCGACAGGATGACTCCCTAGTGCACGATTCCACCTCTATTGCGGCCGAATTCCACACGTTTTATCAAAACTTATATGCCGTGCCTAAGGCTATCCCGGACCCTGTAGAGCGAAAATCACTTATGTCCGCATACATAGCTAGCGCCGCCCTCCCTGCCATCCCCTTAGACAAGCTGGCTTCCTTGGAAGGCGACATTACCATTCCCGAACTTCAAACTGCCCTTGCGTCCAAGGCCACGGGTAAGGCACCAGGCCCGCACGGCTTCTCAGTCGCCTATTATAAACAATTTACTGATATTCTCCTCCCTCATTTGGCTTCCTATGTGAACGCCATTGCAGAGGGCGCTGTTCTGCGCCCTGAGACCCTACATGCCCACATCACTGTGTTGCCAAAAGAGGGAAAAGATCCCTCTCTCTGTCCCAGTTACCGCCCCATTTCCCTACTGAACATAGATGCCAAACTATACGCCAAGGTCATTGCCAATAGATTGTTTCCTCTCCTTCCGGCCTGTATCTCCTACCGCCTGTATCCGGACTGCTATCCCAGTTCTATAAAGCCTTGGACGCATTGCTTCCCAACCCCACTCCCTCTTTCCTGAAACAGTGGTAATTGGACTTCCAGTGCCCCCTCTCTCCAGCACAGGAAAAAGTTATTCTTCAGCTATCTCAAACCTTGGCAGTCTCCATCAGGACAGCTGAGGCTAACTACAAATTACTGACATGTTGGCACTACTCCCCCGCTAAATTGCACAGGATGCTCCCAACCTTGTCGGACAAGTGCTGGAGAGGCTATGGGCTCAGAGCCACGCATGCACACATCTGGTGGACGTGCCCTGTCATTCGCCCCTTTTGGATCACTGTTCTGTCACTCATCGAAGAAATTCAGGGATCTCCTCTCCCTATGGACCCATGGACTGTGCTGTTTCACGACACCAAAACACACCCGGCTCAATATCGTAAATCTATCACTCCTCACTTGCTGAACACAGCTAAAGCCCTAATTCCGAAATATTGGAAGCAATCGGTAACTCCCCCGATACACCAATGGTTGCGCTCTGTGGACTGTATATATCACTTGGAGGACATGACCCTGGACTTCTGCGGGCTTGCCCCCCTAGCACATAAGATATGGTCATGTTGGTTAGCATTTACAGACTCTAAAACCTATGCTGCATATATGGTTGATGATTCTCCTTGATTATGCTGTCTAGAGTTCTGGGAAACACCTTACCCCCCCCCCCCCTCTATTCTCTCTCCCCACCTTCTAACTTTCCCCCTCTTTTCTGCTTTTATCTCTCCACTGTCCATGAGCGCCTCCGCTCATATACCTGGTTGATAAGCTTCATAATTCCTGAAATTTTGAGTCTCATGTTTACCTGCCGGTATGATGTACATGTTGCTCTTGGTTGTCATTAACGTTTACAACTATGTTCATGGATTATGTCGGTTTCCTCTTGGTTATAGAGGTATGTCTTTGTCTGTGATTTTTCTTTATACTTCAATAAAAACATATTAAACAAAAAAAAATTCATTAAAGATCTTTACAACAGTCACTTTAAGATCAGGGCCTAAAATGGCTTCCGAGATTCCCCGTACCCTAATATTATTTCTACGGCTACGGTTCTCACTGTCGTCTTGTTGTAATTGTAAAGTAATCAGTCGTTTCTGTATAACTGCATATGAGCCCTCCAACTCTGTGACACGTGAGTCCAATAAAGACTGAGTTACTTCCACAGCTCCTATTTTACTGTCTGTTTGGTTAATTTACTGTTTAAGAGTATTTATTTCAAACAAGAGATTACTCACAATTGTAGCTGCTATTTCATGCATATCTTGTTTAGTTGGAATAATGGAGAGAAATTCCTTCCATTCTGAGGCCGTCAGGCATTCAGGTCGGCTAGGAGAAGCGGAGGCCTCTTCGGACTCTGCTGACTATATGTCCGCTGTAACCCTCGAGGACGGGGATCCCTGGGATGAGGGAGATTGAACCGCCGTCTGACCCTGTGTTGTCTTTGGAGGTTTCTTTTGAGAAGCCAAACCGGCGGTAAGTGGGTGTCGGAACCATCTTGACAGACACTGAGCCTGTCTGCAGGGGGGGTCATCAGAGAAAGTATGCTGCAATGTCCGGTCTCCTACCCATCTCCGGCAGTCTTTCCGGCTTGTTGATAGCTGGCATAGGCAGGGATAGGAGCACAGGCGGCTTCGCTGGCTGCATAGGCTGGAACACCTCACTGGATCATGGAGCTCTGATGCGTCACATCCTCATGGCGTCGTTACCTAGCCACACCCCCCAGGTGTCCGATGAGAATTTATATTCTATATGATATGTCCATACTAATTGTTGTTATGTATTGATTCTAATTTGTTTGTTTATGTATATTTTTGTAGAATGTCAGTCTTGATTGGTCTCTCTAGCCCTGAGGAAGCATAGCTGCGAAACGTGTCGGCTTGCCCGGGACCCCTAGACCGCCTACAATAGATACCATTGTATTATTGGTATAGATTTACCGGCACTCTTATTAGGAGTATATTCTAAATATACATGCTGGTTGTTGCTATATCTGTTTAACCTATGTCTATGGGTATTTTACTTGTTTTGGAATAAATAAATTGTTTTTTTATCATAATCCAGTGTCATAAATGTGACCGTCCCTTCTTATTGTCCATTAAAACCCCATCTTTCTCTTTTTTGAGTTTTTGGATATATATTAGGGGTGTAGGCCATAATATCACGGTACCTTTTTGTTCTATAATTTTATTTAGTACATAGATATTTTAAAAACCCATACAGAATTTGAAAATCCTAAAAATACAGATAGTACATGCTATCATCATAACATCTTAGCTTTTCCAACAATATTGACGACCACCTCAATCCTTCCCCAATCCACAGGGGTCAAGTTAGAGGGGGAAGTCATACATGCTCGACATGTTTCACCGCTTCTTTAGGAGTATGATATGGAAAAGTATATTGTATGTTGTGAACAGAAAAATATACAAATTTTATTCAATATACAAATAATATTACAATGACATAAATATTTATTACAGCACCAGCTTTTAATGTTCCATAAAGCATCAACTTAGGGAGTCTAACATAAGTACCTAAAATCCCAGGGTTTCTTCCTCTGCCCTAAAGGGGGCAGAGAGGATCGTGGAAAACCCACCAAGAACTGTCCAGATGTAGGTGCGGCAATGCAAAATGGCAGTCTCACGGGCGAGTGTGGGAAGCAAGCTAAGATAGAATCATATAGTAAAGTAAAATAATAAATATACCAACAATAGCATCCTCATCTCTCTGTTGCTTGTATCAGGAGATGGATATGTACATACCTAAGATAGAGGTCTGATGGCATGTAACTGGTGGTGGTATAGGTTATACCAAGTATTAAAAAGTGGACGGATTTCTGCGCTACTGAGTGAAAAGGTGACGTGATATTATCTAATTGAAATAAACAGGGGGAAGCTGCACACATGGACCCATAGAAAATCCAAAAAATTGCTGTTTATAAATATGTGTAGCAGTATGGGTTAACAAATAATGTCAACATGTGATACTCAAAAATTGGAACTGGATAACACTCAAGGGTAAATCCCAAAAACCTGCTTACCAGATGTAAATGGTCATCCAATTTAATGGATAGACCTCAGCACGCTTAATTGATAATGAAGAGACCCGCCAGGTGTAATTCAATATGGCATGTAGTATAGGACATTCAATATCGGATGTTCAGAGACCATATGTGAAAAAAAAAAAAAAGGTTTCAAGGACATAGCGTGATACCGTACACACAATTAGTGATGTCGCGAACCTAAAATTCGCCGTTCGCGAACGGCGAACGCGAACATCGGCAAATGTTCGCGAACCGGCGAACATTGCGAACCGCCATAGAGTTCAATAGGCAGGCAAATTTTAAAACACACAGGGACTCTTTCTGGCCACAATAGTGATGAAAAAGTTGTTTCAAGGGGAATAACACCTGGACTGTGGCATGCCGGAGGGGGATCCATGGCAAAACTCCCATGGAAAATTACGTAGTTGATGCAGAGTCAGGTTTTGATCCATAAAGGGCATAAATCACCTAACATTCCTAAATTGTTTGGAATAACGTGCTTTAAAACATCCAGTGTGTGTATACGATCAGGTATGATGTTGTATCGGTCAAGTAGTGTAAGGGTTACGCCCGCTTCACAGTGACAGACCAAACTCTGACAGACCAAACTCCCCGTTTAACAGTCAGTCAGTCCATTTGCACAACCGCAAACTCCCCATTTGCACAAGGTTGGATACCAAGCTAGCCATGTCCCGTTCCTTGTCCTCACTGACATCATTGAAGGTCTCTTCCTCCACCCAGCCACGTACAACACCAAGGGTCCCCGAAAGGTGACAACAAGCCCCCTGGGACGCCTGCTGTGGGCTGTATTCCACCTCCTCAAAGCCACCTTCCTCCTCTGACTTCTCTTCTTCAGACTCCTCTCTCTGCGTTGCCACAGGTCCAGCAATTGACAACGACAAGGCTGCTTCTGGTGGTGATGGGGACCACAACTCTTCCTCTTCATGCTCATCTCATCTACAGCCTGATCCAGTACTCTTCGCAGGGCACGCTCCAGAAAAAACGCATATGGGATGAGGTCGATGATGTTGCCTTGGGTTTGACTGACCACCAGGGTTGTCACCTCCGCAAAAGGATGCATGAGCCTACAGCCATTGTTCATGAGCATTCAGTAACGCGGCCAAAAAATACCCAGCTCCGCAGAAAGAATGAAAGAAAATGAATGTTTTTTCTATGAAAAATTATCCTGCGGATCGCTTTTGGTCTGTTCACAATGAAGCAACGACCTTATCATCTGGGGTGTGCCAACACACTCCTAGAGGTGATCGTTTCATTGTGATACGCAAGCCCCTTCACCACGACAAGGTAACGATCACGAAGGGGAATTGACACATGTATGTGCCTTTTTTTTTGTTTTTTGTTTTTTTGCAGCCACAGTGTAGCACCAGAGGCCAGAAAAATTAGGCATGTACACATGCATGAAAAAGTAGGTATTGTTGCAGCCACTGCTGTAGCAGCAGCCTGAAAAATTGAGGTTTTCAAGGCAGAAAGTGCACTAAAACATTGCGGCTTGAACCGTAGTTGGTGGCGGAGACGTCACGTAAGTCATCCGGCATGCAGAGAATGATTAAATACAGCAGCGTGTGGACCATTTTTAGCCCAAGGCATCTCAGTCATCACCAGGCCTTTTTTAGTCAAATGCATCCCCCACTGTCAGTCCCTTCGGGATCTGAAGTTCCATGGCAAATTGGGATAGCTCAGGCCACAGGTCAAGCCTGCACACCCAGTAGTCAAGGGGTTCATCGCTCCTCAGAGTGTCGATATCTGCAGTTAAGGCAAGGTAGTCTGCTACCTGTCGGTCGAGTCGTTCTCTGAGGGTGGCCCCCGAAGGGCTGTGGCGATGCGTAGGACTAAAAAAGCTCCGCATGTCCTCCATCAACAAGATGTCTGTAAAGCGTCCTGTCCTTGCCGGCGTGGTTGTGGTGGTAGGAGGAGGATTACTTTCACCTCTTCTCCTGTTGGATTCCCATTGTGCTGTGACATCACCCTTATATGCTGTGTAAAGCATACTTTTCAATTTATTTTTTAGCTGCTGCATCCTTTGCGACTGCCGGTAATTGGGTAACATATCAGAGACTTTCTGCTTATACCGGGGGTCTAGTAGCGTGGCCACCCAGTACAAGTCGTTCTCCTTCAGCTTTTTTATAAGAGGGTCCCTCAACAGGCATGACAGCATGAAAGACCCCATTTGCACAAGGTTGGATGCCGAGCTACTCATGTCCAATTCCTCGTCCTCACTGATGTCATTGAAGGTGTGTTCTTCCCCCCAGCCACGTACAACACCACGGGTACCAGATAGGTGACAACGAGCACCCTGGGATGCCTGCTGTGGTTGGTGTTCCTCCTCCTCAAAGCCACATTCCTCCTCTGACTCCTCTTCCTCACACTCCTCTTCCAGTGTTGCCGCAGGTCCAGCAAGCGATGGTAAGGCTGTTTCTGGTGGTGGTGATGGTGACCACAACTCTTCCTCTTCCTCTTCACGCTCATCTACGGCCTGATCCAGCACTCTTCGCAGGGCAAGCTCCAGGAAAAAAACATATGGGATGATGTCGCTGATGGTGCCTTCGGTGCGACTCACTAGGTTTGTCACCTCCTCAAAAGGACGCATGAGCCTACAGGCATTGCGCATGAGCGTCCAGTAACGTGGCAAAAAAATACCCAGCTCCGCAGAGGCTGTCCTAGCACCCCGGTCATACAAATACTCGTTGACCGCTTTTTCTTGTTGGAGCAGGCGGTCGAACATTAGCAGTGTTGAATTCCAACGTGTCGGGCTGTCGCAAATCAAGCGCCTCACTGGCATGTTGTTTCGCCGCTGAATATCTGCAAAGTGCGCCATGGCCGTGTAAGAACGCCTGAAATGGCCACACACCTTCCTGGCCTGCTTGAGGACGTCCTGTAAGCCTGGGTACTTCTGCACAAAGCGTTGCACAATCAGATTCAACACATGTGCCATGCACGGCACATGTGTCAACTTGCCAAATTCAATGCCGCCAACAAATTGCTTCCGTTGTCACACACCACTTTGCCGATCTCCAGTTGGTGCGGGGTCAGCCACTGATCCACCTGTGCGTTCAGGGCGGACAGTAGTGCTGGTCCGGTGTGACTCTCTGCTTTCAGGCAAGTCAACCCCAAGACAGCATGACACTGTCATATCCGGCATGTGGAATAGCCCCTGGGGAGCTGGGGGGTTGCAGTTGGTGTGGAGCAAGACGCAACAGCAGAAGAGGACTCAGCCGAGGAGGTTAGCAAAGAGGATGGAGTAGGAGGAGTAGAGGAGGTGGCAGCAGGCCTGCCTTCAAGTTGTGGCGGTGTCACCAACTCCTCTGCAGCAGAGCCACGCGTTCCATGCTTGGCAGCCGCCAGCAGGTTTACCCAATGCGCAGTGTAAGTGATATACCTGCCCTGACCGTGCTTTGCAGACCAGCTATCAGTGGTCAGATGGACCCTTGCCCCAACACTGTGTGGCAGACGTGACATGATTTCCTTTTCCACAATAGAGTACAGGTTGGGGATTGCCTTTTGTGAAAAATAATTTCGGCCGGGTACCTTCCATTGCGGTGTCCCAATAGCGACAAATTTTTTGAAGGCCTCAGACTCCACCAGCTTGTATGGTAAAAGCTGGCGGGCTAAGAGTTCCGACAAGCCAGCTGTCAGACGCCGGGCAAGGGGGTGACTCTGTGAGATTGGCTTCTTACGCTCAAACATTTTCTTGACAGACACCTGACTGTGGGCAGGAACTGGTGAAGGTGAGAGGCGGAGGGGCGGGTTGTTGATAGGGGGCATGGAGGACAGCAGTGGTTGACGTGGCTGAAGATGCTGGACCAGGAGGAGGATGGTGGCTTTCAGTTTGTGTGCTGCTTTTACTCATGTGTTGATCCCATAGGCGTTTGTGATGTGAGATCATGTGCCTTCGCAAAGCAGTTGTACCTAGGTGGGTGTTGGACTTCCCATGACTCAGTTTCTTTTGGCACAGGTTACAAATGGCATCGCTGATATCAGAGGCAGACACACAAAAAAAATGCCACACTGCTGAGCTTTGCAAGGACGGCATTCTGGTGGTGGCAACAGCTTGCGTTGATTGGCGTGCTGTCTGGCTAACCCCGGGTGCCGAATCTACATGCTGTCTGACTGCGCCACTAGCTCCTTGCGATGACTTCCTCCCCCTGCTTCCAACTCGTCTCCTCCTCCTCTCTGTCTCCCCATCTGAACTTTCTCCCTCTTCTTCTGCTCTTCGAGCAGGCACCCAGGTGACATCCACAGACACATCATCGTCATCATCAGCCGCTTCACTTGACAACTCAGCAAAGGCAGCAGCAGAAGGTACAACATCATCATCATCATCATCACAATGTACGTCCATGTGTATAATGCTGCCTGACTGAGACATATCCCCGTTATCTACATCCTCTGGCACTAATAGTTGCGCATCACTTATTTCTTCCAACTCATGTGAAAATAACTCCTCCGACGGATCAAGTGAAGCGGCTGTGGTGCTAGTGTTGGTGGTGGTGCCGGCGGGCTGGCGAGTGGTAAATTGAGAGGTGCCCGAAGCTGAGCTGGAGGAGGATGGTGCATTAAGGTTCCGAGCGGAAGCTGTAGACGATTGGGTGTCCTGTGTAAGCCAGTCAACTATGGCCTCAGAATTTTTTGAGTTCAGGGTCTGTGGTGGCCTCTGAACACTGGGCATTATTCTAGGGCCTAAGGAAATCACAGCACCATGACCACGACGGCCCTTGCGGGGTGGCCTGCCTTTGCCTGTCATTTTTTTTTTTTATGTGTTGTACTATTAGTGCAAGGTGCTGTGCCACCCTATAGGAGTGTTGGGCAGTGGGTACAGTACACTCTGTGGACCTGACAGTCACTGGCACCCAGGCAACTGCAATTAAAAAATATATATATTTTTTTTTTACTTTGCAAGCTGCTGTGCCACCTTATATATCAGTGGTGGGTGGGCAGTGGCACAGTACACTCTCTGTGGACCTGACAGTCACTGGCACCCAGGCAACTGCAATTATAAAAAGAATATATATTTTTTGACTTGGCAAGCTGCTGTGCAACCTTATATATCAGTGGTGGGTGGGCAGTGGCACAGTACACTCTCTGTGGACCTGACAGCAGTCACTGGCACCCAGGCAACTGCAATTATAAACAAAATATATATTTTTTTACTTTGCAAGCTGCTGTGCCACCTTATATATCAGTGGTGGGTGGGCAGTGGCACAGTACAATCTCTGTGGACCTGACAGCAGTTACTGGCACCCAGGCAACTGCAATTATAAATAAAATATATATTTTATTACTTTGCAAGCTGCTGTGCCACCTTATATATCAGTGGTGGGTGGGCAGTGGCACAGTACACTCTCTGTGGACCTGACAGCAGTCACTGGCACCCAGGCAACTGCAATTAAAAAATATATATATATATTTTTACTTTGCAAGCTGCTGTGCCACCTTATATATCAGTGGTGGGTGGGCAGTGGCACAGTACACTCTCTGTGGACCTGACAGCAGTCACTGGCACCCAGGCAACTGCAATTAAAAAATATATATATATTTTTTTACTTTGCAAGCTGCTGTGCCACCTTTTATATAAGTGGTGGGTGGGCACACAGTGGCACTGCAGTGGGCACAGTACACTCTGTGGACCTGACAGTCACTGGCAGCCCAGGCAACTGCAATAATAAAAAATATTTTTTTTTTTCAAATTGCAACAAGATGCTGTGCCACCGTATATATCATATATATATCAGTGGTGGGCAGTGCACTGCAGTGGGTACAGTGCACTCTGTGGACCTGACACAGCACTCACTGCAATTATGACAGAGGAAAAAAAAAAAATATTTTTTAAAATGCAAGGTACTGTGCCTGTGCCACCCGAAATGAGTGTGGTGTGCACACAGTACAGTCTGTGGTAGGTCTGTGGCCTCTCACACACAGCGGGCAGGCAACTGCAGTGTACAATATATATATATATATATATATATATATATATATATATATATATATATATATATATATATATATAAAGAAAAAACTCTATTACCTTACCAGCCCTTAAAAGGGCTTTTGGGGACACTAGATATATATATATATGTATATATATAAATAAAAAAAGAAATCCTCAATTACCAGCCCTTAAAAGGGCTTTTGGGGACACTAGATATATATATATATATATATATATATAAGAAGAAAAAACTCTATTACCTTACCAGCCCTTAAAAGGGCTTTTGGGGACGCTATATATATATATATATTACACAAATACCAGCCCTTAGAAGTGCTTTTTGGGGTGCTGTTCTTACAGCAGTAGTGGACCAAGAACACTGCAAGACCAGGAACACTGACTAACTGTCCCTAGCTTAACAGCAGCAGCAGCAGCAGCAGCAGCAGCTCTCCCTACTCTCACTACACACACTGCTTCAGAATGATCTAAGATGGATGCTGCCCTTGCTTATTTATAGGAGTTGGGAGGGTGTGGGAGGGAGGTATGCTGATTGGCTGGAAATGTGCCTGCTGACTGTAAAGTTCAGGGTCAAAGTTTGCCTCAATGATGATGTATTATGGGGGGCGGACCGAACATTGCATATGTTCGCCCGCAGCGGCGAACGCAAACATGCTAAGTTCGCCGGGAACTGTCCGCCGGCGAACAGTTCTATACATCTCTACACACAATCACATGAAACAGAGACAAAGTTGTGCACTCACATGTAAAATGTCAATAGTGAACATATATCCCATGTAAAAATGAAAATCAGAAGAAGCAACCACAAATCCCAGCAGGCAGACACCACTCCGTTGATAAATATAAAGATGTAGGGCACCCGTGGATAGATCACCAAAAACATCAAAAAAGGCTGCTTACCAAATGTATATGGTCACCCAATTAAATGGATAGACCTCAGCCAGCTTAATTATCAACAGGGGGATCCGCCAGTTGTAGTTCAATGTAGCATATATGAAGGCATTCAGTGTGGAAGCTCAGATGCCATATAAAGAAAAATGGGCAAGGACATAGCGTAATACCGTACAATCAGGACAAATTTATTTAAAAGCAAATTGTACACTCACATGTGAAACCGCCATTAAGAACATGTATTCCCATATGACAAGTGTTGAGGAGCAGGAAAAGTACAGCGTCCTCGCATGCGATTGTAGGACCGGCCCTGGGGGCGTGGTTGCGTCACGTCTGACTCCACCCAACGCATTGTGTATGTGTTGTGCACGGCATCACGCTATGTCCTTGAACCCTTTTTTGTTTCACATATGGTCTCTGAGCATCCGATATTGAATGTCCTGTACTAAATGCCGTATTGAATTACACCTGGCGGATCTCTTCATTATCAATTAAGCGTGCTTAGGTCTATCCATTAAAATTGGATGACCATCTACATCTGGTAAGCACCTTTTTGGAAATTACCCTTGAGTGTTTCCATCCAGTAACGGAATGGCATTCATATGCT
>NW_028119992.1:0-55000 GCF_965119305.1 Pelophylax lessonae
ATGCCCTGACCCTTTCATGTGCAGTGATGTATACAATAACACAACAAAGGATCAGTACCAGGGCAAGGGGTGGGCAGCAGGAGAAGCTGCCCTGGGCACTGTGGTATCATGTGAGGGGGCAGCAGGGGGTAAGAAGTGTTGTTCTAGGAGGGGAGCTTCGGGGGATGCTAAGAGTGGTGATCCAGGGAAAAAAAAATTTCGGAGGGGGGGGGGGGGAGATTTGTGCTAGGAGGTTGGATTTGGGGGGAATTCATACTGGAAGGGAAGGATTTGAAGTGGGGAGGGGGGTAGAAGATGTTTACTAGCAGGTGAAAATGTAGGGGTAGAGGATTTGTGCTAAGAGGGGTACATTTCTTCTTAAAGGGGGGCGTGAGGGGGATGATTTCAGCAGGGGGGCAGATTTGTACTGGGAGGTGTATGCTCCCCTGGTCCCAACCCCCACCCCCCCCACTGTGCTCCCTCCCCCTCTCCTGTCGACTGCTGCAGGGGATGTGTCACAATAGAGAACCAGGAAGGGGTCGGTAAATATGTAATTTACCAGCTCCTTCCTTTTCTGAATGGACAGAGTCATAGTCACTAGTGATGAGCTGAACAACCCCCGGTTCAGTTCGCACCAGAACACCGCGAACAGAGGAAAAGTTAGTTAGAACAAACAAACCCCATTGAAGTCTATGGGACTCGAACCTCGAAAATCAAACAGCCTCATTTTGAAGGCTTAAATGCAAGTTATTGCCCCAAAAAAGTGTGGGGGGGTCCGGGTCCTGACCAGGGGAACATGTAGCAATGAAAAAAAAGTTTTTAAAAGGAGCACTGATTTACTGATTTTAATGAGGCTTGGAGTGAAACTATAAAAATGAAAAATTCCTTCAAATATCGTGCCTGGGGGGTCCCCTGAATGTGCCTGTAAAGTAGTGCATCTCTACGATGTATGTAGCCTGCTGCAGCTATACTGATATTTCTAAAGCAAAAAATGTCATATACAAATATACATACAAGTTTCAAATCACATGTACACATACAGGTGCAGAAAAACTGGGCCTTGGTTGTTGGTGGTGCCTGAACACCGTAACCCCTCGCAGTTACTCTTGCTGGGTGCAGGAACGGGCCCTGCTGCTAAAAAATCCATACAAATAGGAAATTGCATGCACTTGTCATACAGGTGCCACAAATTGGGCCTTTGGTGTTGCTGGTGCCTGAACACCGTAACCCCCCTCGCAGTTACTCTTGCTGGGTGCAGGAATGGGACCTGCTGGTAAGAATTCCATGCAAATTCGAAATCGCATGTGCTAGCTATACAAGTGCCAAAAATTGGGCCTTTGCGTTAGGTGTTGCCTAAACACCGTAACCAAGACCTCGCAGTTACTCGCAGTCCCGCAAAAAAAAAAAAAACGCAGATCGCCGCTAATTACTAGTTAAAAAAAAAAACAATAAAAATGACATAAATCTTTCCTGTAGTTAGTAAACGCAATAACTTTTGAGCAAACCAATCAAAATACAAATTGCAATTTTTTTACTAAAAATATTCAGATAATATTTTTTTCAGCCTGCGATTCCCTTCACCATAAGAACAATCATAGTGGCTGTTCAGCCGTTTGATTGTTCTTATAGGTGGCGGGAGAGGACATTTCCCCCTCTCGCCGCCCTCCGGTGCTTCTACTGACTCTCCCGTGCGATCGGCGTGCCGGGGAAGGAATCGGCCGCTGGCGGAAGTACACCATAGAGACTGCTAAGGACCAGATGGTCCCCTGCAGTTTGTTTGACTCTTGAAGGCCAGGGTGTGAGGTGATGACGTCACGCCTGGCCTGGCAGTTGTTAATACTGCTGTGACCTCGGTTGGATAGCCGAGATCGTTTTTCTTTTTTTTTTTTTATTTCAGGCTTTCCAGCCTGTAGGAGAGATCTGAGGTCTTATTGACCCCAGATCTCTCCATAAAGAGAACCTGTCATGCACTATTCCTATTACAAGGGATGTTTACATTCCTTGTAATAGGAATAAAAGTGATAAAAAATCTAATATAAAAAAAAATAAAAAATCAAAAGTGCCCTTATCCCCGCCTGCTCACATGCAGAAGAGAACGTATGCGTTCGTCATGGCCACATATGTAATATGTAAATGGCGTTCAATCCATACATGTGAGGTATCGCCGCAAACATTAGAGTAAGCGCAACAATTCTAGCACAAGACCTCCCCTGTAACTCTAAACTGGTAACCTGTAAACTTTTTTAAAGCATTGCCTATAGAGATTTTTAGGTACCAAGGTTTGGCGTCATTCCACGAGTGTGCGCAATTTTAAAGCCTGACATGTTAGGTATCGATTTACTCGACATAACAATCTTTCACATTATACAACAAAATTGGGCTAACTGTTGTGTTTTTTTTTTATTTAAGAAAGTTTTTTTTTCCCATAAAAGCGCATCTGAAAAATTTCTGCGCAAATACCGTGTGACATAAAAAGTTGCAATGACCACCATTTTATTCCCTATGGTCTCTGATAAAAAAAAATATATAATGTTTGCAGGTTACGAGTAATTTTCTAGCAAAAAAATGATGAATTTTACATGTAGGAGCGGAGTGCCAGAAATGGCCTGGTATGGAAGTGGTTAAAATATATTTTTTCATTCAACTTTATTGCTATTACAAGGGGTGGACAAGACCCCCTGTGATAGCTTTGGCCGGTGACAGGCACTCCTCGTGGAGAAATCAAGGGTCTGTTAGATCGTCGTTCCCTCCTCTGCCCTACAAGACAGCTGATCAGACAGAGGTCTGATTTTTTTTTTTTAATACGCATTTTTTTTTTTTTTGCTAAAATATAATAGATAATGTTGCATCAGGTAAATAGATACCAAACTTGTCATGTGCATGCTTGTAAAATGGTGACAAACTGCGCTACCTACAATTGTCCATAGGCAATGCTTTAAAAGCCTTTAAGTGCCGGTTCACATTTCTGCGATGTGGGAACGCTGCGAATATACAGCGTGTTCCCGCATCGCATCCGCACCCCTGGCAGTTCACACTGCCATGTGCGACACGCTGGGGGTGTCAATTAACAGTTAACAACACCCTTAGATCAGATCGCATATCGCAGTGCGATCTGAAAGTTCGCACAGGATCGGATCGCACTAGTGTGAACCACCATACGATCCGATTCTGCTGCGGACCAAAAAAAGGGTCCTGTGCGAGTTAGGTGCGATTGCGGTGCAAATTCAGCCATACAAACTGTACTGCACAGAGATCGCATGTAATTTTAGGAGCAGTGCGCTCCAAATTACATGTGATCTCTGTGATCGCACAAATGTGAACCGACACTTACAAAAAAAAAAAAAAAAAAAAACAATATTTTTCATTTTCTTCTATACAACATTTCCAAAAAAAGAATAAAACATCAATTTTTTTCATCATTTTAGGCCAATTTGTATTCTGTTACATATTCTTGGTAAAAAAAATTCCAATAAGTGCATTTTGATTGCTTTGCGCAAAAGTTATTGCGTCTACAAACTAGGGGAAAGATTTATGACATTTTTTTTTCTACTAGTAATGGCGGTGATCTGCGATTTTTAGCGGGACTGCGACATTGTGGCAGACAGATTGGACCCCTAACTGACATTTTTGACACTTTTGGGGGGACCAGTGACATTACTACAGTAATCAGAGCTAAAAATATGCACTGTTACTGTAATAATGACGAGGGCAGGGAAGGGGTTAACCCAGGGGTGATCAAAGGGTTAAGTGTGAGCCTAGGGGAGTGTTTTCTAACTGTATGGGGGATGGGCTTGTGAAATAAACTCAGAGACCTTTGATCCTATATGGGAGAATCACAGGCACTCTGTGAAAATTTCAGAGAGAAGAACGGTCTACTGTCTTTACAACAGCTGACTGGTGTTCTCTATCAGCGGGGAGCCATCGCGGGTGCACAGCGGCAATCGCGGCCGCCGGCCCTGTTGATCGGCATCCCTGCTGCCTAGTGGGGGTGGGTGCGTGCTGGCGGCGGCATGGGCTCTCCTCCTAGGAGTGCTCCCGCAAACTGCTGTACAGGTACGGCGATTGGCGCAGCTGAGCCAGCCTGCCGCAGTATATATGTGATGAGCGGTCGGCAAGTGGTTAAGCAAGCTTTGGGCAGGGCAAACCTAAATCCTAATGAAAATGTAATTTAAAGTGGAGTTCCAGCCATTTCACTCACCTGTCCAACGGTCCAGCGATGCGGCCGCCCGAAGCCTCGATCCTCTCCCTCGGCGCCGGCATCACTGATGTGGGCACCCGGCTGTGACAGTTTGCGGCTTCACAGCCGGGTACCCACTGCGCATGCGCGAGTCGCGCTGCGCGTCTTGATTGGCCAGCAATCTTGTGGGACCTCTGACACGTCCCAGAAGATTGCAGGGAGGGAGGGGGAGAGGATAACTTCTGTTCAGGACGCCGCGGCACTCCGAGCGGAAGTGGGAGCAGGTACCTGTCAAAACTAGGTACCCGCTCCCCCCCCAAAAAAAAATTACATGCCAAATGTGGCATGTCAGGGGGTTAGAATGCCTAAAGCGGAAGTTCCATTTTTGGGTGGAACTCCGCTTTAAACAAGCTGCTAGCAAGCTTCAGCAAGCAACCACCATTTTCCTACACAACAAGAAGTGCTGAAGCTCCCCCAATTCTACTAGAAGCATGTTTAACCTCTCTGGCGGTCTAATTATGTACAGATTACTGTGCTAAAAGCGCTACATTGTTTTGCATGCAAATCTGTTCTTTTATATTTTAAAACTCACCTTCCCCTGCCATCCCCTGCTGTCCTCCCCTGCCGTCCTCCCCCCGCTGTCCTCCCGCTGTGTGCTTGGCCGATGCTGACACCTGTCTTTCGGTTCCCTTCCCTGCGAGCGTTGCGACGCAGGGGGGTGGAACCGGCGGCAAATTCAAAAATGTAAATACACCAAATGAAATGATACAAAGCTGTGATCCTAACGGATTACACTGTATCATGCCATTTCACCACAGGATTTCACCTGGTGACTTTTCCAGTGCCCTGCCTGTGCTTTTCCAGTTCTTTGTGCCTGGAAAATAGAGAACGACTATGGCGTCCAAAAAGTTTTCTTTTTGCGCAAAAGCACTGTTAGACGAACTGGAAAACAGCGACAGCGAAACTGAGTTACTTGAAGAACTGAGCGATAGCGATTCGTGGGAAAATTCGTCACCGGGTACGGAAAGTGACGACGGCGATGATTCCGATGTCTCTTTCTGGCACAAAACTCTGTTGAAATTCTGAAGAATCATTTGATATACTTCCCAAATTCCACAAGCTATGTGCTAGAAAGAGACATCAGAATCGTCGCTGTCGTCACTTTCCGTAACCGAAGACGAATTTTCCCACAAATCGCTATCGCTCAGTTCAGAGTTGTTTGGAGCCTGTTTACAGAAATTCATTTTTTGGGCTTTAGCACTTTCTGAGCCACTGACCCAGAAACACATGCAAAGATTTTCTGATGTCACTTGTTGCTCTGAGGCTGTGACTCCCATTGTATAGAAGTCAGAGAACCAACTGGACAGCTAAGTAACTAGCAAGAACCGGCCGAGATCGGAACCATGTATGGGCAGGCTGAATGTATCCTAGTTGATCGATCAACCTGGGTACAACCAGCCTGTCCGAGTTTATAGGCGATTATTGCTAGTGGCTGTTATAGCTGCTAGCAAAAATCACTGTGTTCTCTCAGTGCGGACAGCTTCCCCTGCCAGGAAAACACAATGGCTCTGTGGGAGTCGGTGTTGATGGGGAAATCGATCGATTTTCTTTATTGCAACCCATGGTTGAAGGAAAGAAGTTCGCTCTGTGTAAGGCTTGGCTTAGAAAATCAGTGCTCCTCATCTGACCCATTGATTCTCCCCTTTCTAGTGGAATGTCATTTTAAATTTATTATAAGAAGATCTTGGAGTAGCCATATAAGAAGGCAAAAATGACCCAACCCACCAGGATACACCTAGAAGGTAAATTTGACTTTTTAGTGGATTGATCCCTTTAAGTATATGATAGTTATGTCATGAATTACATAGTTGGTCCTCAGTTACCAAAAAGAGAAATGGCTTTTCCTGAGTAGGTTGTATTCATCACAAGCATGTGACACCTTGTCCTGAAACCTACAACTCCCTTTTCCCTATTTATATATGTGAGCGATTCCCCATCATACTAGAGCAGAAACGTACTTTATATACAAACCCTGAACAGTGAAACAGAAACGCCATCATTTAAGGAGGAACTGAACTCTGAAAGGTCTTCCCAAAATCGGCCAGGCAGAGGTGAAAGGAGCATTTACCAGTATTACCTGTGCTCTTCTTTTTCCATACAATGAGAATCCTGTGTTTAGGCTCTTATTACTGCTATAGCTGACCTTGGAAGCTGCTACTAGCACAATTGTTTCCCCAAATTATGGCTCTAACAGTTATGTACTAAAGAAAAAAGACTCCACCAGGGGCTGCGCTCCCCTCAGAAATAATACTGTGCAAGATTAAAAATCACAGTAACTGTTTGTGCTTAACCGCTTGCCGACCGCCGAAAGTACATATACTGCGGCAGTCAGCCCCTCACAGGCAAAGTGACGTATATATACGTCATTAGCCTGTGATCGGCTTGTGAGCCAATAGCGGGCGAGCATGCGCCCGCTAAGGCGCGCGCCCCCGGCTCGTTCACTGAGGAGTCCGGGCGTGTGACCGGCGAACCCGATGTCCACCGGTCACACTGTGATTGTCGGTAGAGAGGGAGAAAGGCAGGCGGCTAATGTAAACAAGCCACCTGTCATTCTCCCCTGTGTAAAAATGGAGATCAGACGGTTCTACTATGTAGGACCGTTGATCTCTGTTTTTACAGTAGTAGCCATGTCCCTGCACAGTTAGAAGCACGCCCCTAGGACACACTTAACCCCTCCCTCTCCAATACAGTTAACCCCTTCCCTGCCAGTGTCATTTTTACAGTAACAGTGCATATGTATAGCACTGATTACTGCAGTAATGTCACTGGTACCCCCAAAAGTGTCAAAAATGTCAGTCAAGGGTCCGATCTGTCCGCCGCAATGTCGCAGTCCCGCAAAAAAAATCGCAGCTCGCCGCCATTACGCGTTAAAAAAAACACCAAAAATCTTTCCCTTTGTTAGTAAACGCGATAACTTTTGCGCAAACCAATCAAAATACGCTTTTTCCTATTTTTTTTCTTACCAAACATATGTAGCATAAAACAAATTGGCTGAAAATGTTAAAAAATTTTGATTTTTACATTTTTTTGGGGGGGGAATTTCATATAAAAAATGTGAAAAATATTGTTATTTTTGCAAAATTGACGTTCTTTTTTTGTTTATAGCGCATGATCAAAAAATTGCACAGGTGATCAAATACCACCAAAAGAAAGCTCTGTTTGTGGGAAAAAAAGGACGTCAAATTCGTTTAGGTACGGCGTCGCACGACCGCGCAATTGTCCGTTAAAGTCACGCAGTGCCGAATCGCAAAATACCCCCTGGTCAGGAAGGGGGTAAAATCTTCCGGGGCTTAAGTGGTTAATAAACCTAAAAAGTTAAAGAAAAACCATTAAACCTTTCACTGCCAAGATTTCTGCTAGGAGGGGGAATTGGGGTGGGAAGTGAGTTGGGAAACAGATTTGAACTGTGAGGGGGAGGGGGGAGGGGGAGGGGGGTCCTGTCAGGTCAGCTGTTCTGGGCCCCTGTGATTTCTAATGGCAGCTCTGATCCTGAGTGTGAAAAAGTGATTTCTCTTCCCCCCAACTAGAAAGGAGGAGAGAAAACCCTGACAGATCATTTACAGTACAAATCGGGTCCAGGTCTCTATTGTCCCCCACCCCC
Source organism: Pelophylax lessonae (assembly GCF_965119305.1). Taxonomy (NCBI): domain Eukaryota; kingdom Metazoa; phylum Chordata; class Amphibia; order Anura; family Ranidae; genus Pelophylax; species Pelophylax lessonae. The sequence goes on from NW_028119992.1 coordinate 7,818, forward strand.
CCACACACACACACATATCCAGACACTGGACCCGACCTCACTGGTAAGGTGACATGACAGCTAATGACACTTACCGTCTCTCCTGGATACAGATGATCAGATATACTGTAGAAGCTGTGGCTGTAGTGTCAGAAAAATCCGCTTTTGGGCGCTGTGACGGCAGTGACAGGAGACACTCCCGCTCCCTGGCAACCAAAAGTAAAAATGGCGCCGCTCTGCCTCCGCGTACTAAATACGTCACATGATCCGCCTGCCCCCTGCACCAATCAGAGGAAGCGCGAGCCCACCTCCGCGCGCTGCCAGTGAGGCCGCTCTTTGCCGATGCTTACTGATAGGAGTGACAGAGCTGGGGAGAGGATTAGACTTTCTCCTCCCTCCAACCTGCAGGTGGCAATAGAGAGCGCCGCTGTACAGTGAGTGAAGGCTGACCGTCCTCCCTCTATCACCCTGTGGTCACATGGCTGGAGGGAGGAAATCGATACTTCCTGGTGTGGTAAGTACAAGGGGGGAGAACTCAGCCCAAGACCTTCCCTCTCTCCTCCTCACACCTCTCCTCTCCTCCTCATCCTTAGAGCCCTCTCACCTACCCCTCTGCTTTCTTCCCTAGAACCCCATCTCTTCACCCCCCCCCATCTCCTCACCTACCCCCCCCCCCCCGGCTTATATTATATGGAGCCCAGAAAATGTCATTGGTAATCCTTGTTAAAGTCTCCCAGTAAATATATCAGTGCTTTTCCCATCAGCCTGTCAGTCTATTCTCTTTTTATTTATTGATTTATTTTACCATGAAAGCAGACATTTATTTTCTACATTTTCATCTTATTTTTTTATTTCCATGACTTTCTTGCATTTATAAAGCATTTCTCTGCTAAAGCCCCCCTCTGGACGAACCCTTCACCACTTTAGCCAAAACAACAGCAAAACCATAAATGTTGGCTTAGTGCCGCTTCACATTTCTGCCATCACAGAGATGGCATGTAATTCTGAGCGCTCCTAAAATAACATGCCATCTCTGTGCGCTGCAGATTCACCCATACAGATTGTATGACTGAATTCCCACCGCAATCGCACCGATCTCGCACAGGACTCTTTTTTTTGGTCAGCAGCAGAATCGGATGGCATGGTGGATCACACTAGTGTGATCCGATTCTGTGCCAACTTATAGATTGCACTCTGATATGCCATCTGATCTGGGGGTGTCGTTAACTTTTAATTGACACCCCCAGTGTATCGCATATGGCAGTGTGAACTGCCAGGGGTGCGTATGCGATGCGGGAACACGCTGTATATTCGCAGCGTTCCCGCATCGCAGAAATGTGAACCGACACTTATACAATAATTTTTAATGTATATTTATGAAAATCCATGAGTAAAAATACATTGTAATTAAAAATAGCCAACAATAAAATGACTTTAAAAATATATTTTATGCATCAATAATAGTGGTGGGGGAGGGGATGTATGCTCAGAAATGAGGACACCCGTTGATTGAAAAGAGGGGGTCTCATGGATTTTGTATGCAGTGAAGTAACAATTGCCACCGCAGTCCATGCAGCTGCTATGGTGCCTGGGTGGGGGAGGGGGGGCGCCCATAAGGGGGGCTGTTGGCTCTGACCCTGTACCCCCATTGTGACATTTCCAATAAAAAGAGCTGATGTTAGATATATAGGGGTCTTCAGGATCATTATTGTCCTTTGTCACTAATTCCCCTTTGCAGGCTGTGCAGTAAAAAGAATTTATCTGTCTTAGTAGAGAACCCCCTCTCTTCCTCACCCCCTCTCTTCTTTTGACCCCCCCCTTTCCTTAGAACCTCCCTCTTCCTCAGACCCACCCCTCTCCTCATACCCCATAGCACACTCCATGCGTCTCCCAACACTCTCCTATACCCCATAGCACACATAACATAGTGATGATGGCGCGGAAGGGGGCGGTAACCGTTTCGGTTACCGCACCCCCGCGTCATCATGTACATGCGGCCGGCCCGCCCTCCAGTGACGCTTCCACTGCCTCATTGGTTGATAATCTCCCGGCTGTTACTGCTGCTGCTAGCCAGTCACAGTGTCTCCAGGCAAACTGCGGCCGGCCCTCCCTGCTGCCTGATTGGGTCATCTCCTCGGCTGCTGCTGCTGCTGGCCACTGACTGACAGTAAGGGCAAACTGCGGACCCGGAAGGACACCTACCTGTACCAGTGCTATACTCTGAATGTAAAAATGCCCCCCACCCCAGTGCTCTTTAGCCCCCCCAAGTGCTCTTTAGCCCCCCAGTGTTCTTTAGCCCCCCCCATTCTTCTTTAGTCCCCCCAGTGCCCTTAAGCTACCAGTGCTCTTAGCCCGGTGCTTTTCATCTCCCCCCCCCCCCCATGCTTTCTGGCTCCCCCGGTGCTCTCCAGCTCCCTGGCTCCCCCCTCAGTGATTTCCAGTTCCCCCCAGACAGTGCTCTCCAGTCCCCCCCCTCCCCCCTCTCCCCTGTGCTCTCCATCCCCCTGGGTACTCAACGCCAAAATAAAAAAAACTGACTGCATTCAAAACAGCCAAACTTGGTGTTTTGAATGCTTTTCGGTGCTGAGGGGGGGGGGGGGGGGGGGTTGGGGTCTTTTGGACACCCAGATCCCTCCACAAGGAGTACCTGCAGAAAAAAAAGAATAAAAAAATTCCAATATCCGATCACCAAAATATCAGTATCGGCATTAAAAAAAACGATATCCGTCGATCGCCACTAATTTTAACCCACCTCCCCTCTTCTGCATTTGTGGTACTGTCAGTATTAATAACCCCTCCCCCCACATTGGTGGTCATGGAATGGGTTACATTTCAATGCTATTGACCACCAATGTGGGAAAGGGGGTTAATTATACTGATACCTGTGCTAGGGGTTAATAATGCAGACTCTGACACCAATACTGGGGGGTTTAATGCGTTCACTGACATCAATACTGGGGGGTTTAATGCGTCCAATGACATCAATACTGGGGGGTTTAATGCGTCCTCTGACATCAATACTGGGGGGTTAATGCGTCCTCTGACATCAATACTGGGGGGTTTAATGCGTCCTCTGACATCAATACTGGGGGGTTTAATGCGTCCTCTGACATCAATACTGGGGGGTTTAATGCGTTCACTGACATCAATACTGGGGGGTTTAATGCGTTCACTGACATCAATACTGGGGGGTTTAATGCGTCCTCTGACATCAATACTGGGGGGTTTAATGCGTCCACTGACATCAATGCTGAGGGGTTTAATGCGTCCACTGACATCAATACTGGGGGGTTTAATGTGTCCACTGACACCAATGCTGGGGGGTTTAATGCGTTCACTGACATCAATACTGGGGGGTTTAATGCGTCCACTGACATCAATGCTGGGGGGTTTAATGCGTCCACTGACATCAATGCTGGGGGGTTTAATGCGTCCACTGACACCAATACTGGGGGGTTTCATGCGTTCACTCACATCAATGCTGGGGGTCTTTAATGCGTCCACTGACATCAAAGCTGGAGGGGGGGGGGGGTTTAATGCATCCACTGACATCATTGCTGGGGGTTTTAATGCATCCACTGACATCATTGCTGGGGGTTTTAATGCGTCCACCTGCACCAATGCTGGGGGTTAATAATGTGGGGGAGGGGTTTAATAATACTGGCACCTGTGCTAGGGGTTAATAATGCAGCCTCTGCCACCAATACTGGGGGATCTTTAATACATGCACTGACATCAATGCTGGAGGTCTTTAATGCATCCGCAGACATCAATGCTGGGGGGGGGGGGGTCTTTTTTGCATTCACTGACATCAATGCTGGGAGTCTTTTTTGCGTAGACTGACACTAATACTAGGGGGTCTTTATTGCGTCCACTGACATTAATGCTGGGTTTTTTTTTAATGCGTCCACTTAATCAATAATGGGGGGTTTTAATGCATCCACTGTCATCCATGCTGCAGGTTTTAATGTGTCCACTGACATCAATGCTGGGGGTCTTTATTGCGTCCACTGACATCAATGCTGGGGGTCTTTATTGCATCCACTGACATCAATGCTGGGGGGGGGGGGGGGTCTATATTGCGTTCACTGAACTCAATGCTGGAGGTCTTTAACCACTTTATGACCGCCCGCCTCACGAGCAGGCAGCTAGGGGGCGAGCACTCGTCAGCGGGAAAGCCGATGCACAGGGCAAGGGTCTCCAATTGCCGCCTGACACCCACGATTGTTCCCCGCTGAGAGAGAACGGTCAGCTGTTGAAAATACAGCCGGCCTTCCTTCTCCCTGGAATGATCATAGAGCCCCTGTGATCCTGCTATATAGGAACACAGGTCTCTGTGATCATTTCACAAGCCACGCCTCTAGGTACACATTTAACCCCTGATCACTCATAGTGTTAACCCCTTCCCTGCCAGTATCATTAGTACAGTAACAGTGCATATTTTTAGCACTGATTACTGTAGTAATGTCATTGGTCCCCCCAAAAGTGTCAAAAATGTCAGTCAGGGGTCCGATCTGTCCACCACAATGTCGTAGTCCCGCTAAAAATCGCAGATCGCGACCATTACTAGTAAAAAAAATTAAAATGACATAAATCTTTCCCATAGTTAGTAGACGCGATAACTTTTGCGCAAACCAATCAAAATACGCTTATTGTGATGTTTGTTTACCAGAAATATGTAGCATAAAACAAATTGGCCTAAAATGTTAAAAAAATTTGATTTTTTAAAAAAAAAATTTTGGGGAATGTTCTATAGCAGAATGTAAAAAATATTGTTTTTTTCAGAATTGTCGCTCTTTTTTTTGTTTTGTAGTGCAAAACATAAAAATAGCACAAATACCACCACTCTATTTGTGGGAAATAAAGGACATCAGTTTTTATGTACAGCGTCGAAGGACTGCGCAATTCTTCGTTAAATTAACGCAGTGCCGAATAACAAAATATGGCCTGGTTATTAAGGGGGCAAATCCTTACGGTCTAGAAGTGGTTAATGCATCAATAGACATCAATGCTGGGGGGTTTTAATGCATCCACTGACATCAATGCTGGGGTTCTTTAATGCGTCCACTGACATTAATGCTGGGGGTCTTTACTGCGTCCACTGACATTAATGCTGGGGGGTCATTATGTCCACTGACATCAATCCTGGGGGTCTTTAATGCGTCCACTGACATCAATGCTGGGGGTTTGTTTTGTCATGTTTTTGGGGTTGTGTTCAATATGTGCAAAGAGAGATCACACACATACTTAAAAGTATAACATTTATTAAAAGTAATGACAGATACAGATAAAGAAAATCTAACAAGAATACTTAACTAAAGACGTTTCCTGCCATGGAGTCCCATTTGCTATTATGCAACATGGCACAGGAAATCAGGACCAGACACTTGCCTCATGGCTGTTCTGGGTGAGACTAAAGTCTTACCAGTTTGGGCAGTGGTATTTAGACTTGTAAATGGAAAAGACCACCCCTGGCCAACACCCTTGTAAGCAACAATATGACATTCACATTCCTGAGGAGAAAGGGCTCGCTTATCCATTGTTTGGACAGTGATTTCACCTTTTAAGGGGAAGGGTGGGCTTGGTCATCCTGCATTCCTCAAGCCTTACATCAGAAAGGTATAAGCTATACATATGACCTTATATGGCTTCTTGACCAGGTTTTTAATGCGTCCGCCGGCACCGATACTGGGGAGTTTTAATGTGTGCACTGATGATCAATGGTGGGGATCTTTTTTGCGTCCACTGACACCAATGCTGGGGGGTCTATAAATGCGTCCACTGACATTAATGCTGGGGGTCTTTAATGCTTCCACTGACATCAATGATGGGGGGGGGGGGGGGGGGATGTAATGCGTCCACTGACATCAATGCTGGGGCTCTTTAATGCGTCCACTAACATCAATGCTGGGGGTCTATAAATGCATCCACTGACATTAATGCTGGGTGTCTTTAATGCATCCACTGACATCAATGCTGGGGGGTTTTATTGCGTCCACTGACATCAATGATGGGGGGTTTTCGTCCATTGACATCAATGATGGGGGGTTTTATTGCGTCCACTGACATAATGGGGGGTTTTAATGCATCCACTGACATCAATGCTGGGGGTTTTAATGCGTCCACTGACATCAGTGCTGGGAGTTTTAATGCGTTCACTGTCATTTATGCTGCGGGTTTTAATGAGTCCACTGACACCAATGCTGGGGGTCTTTATTTCATCCACTGACACCAATGCTGGGGGGTCTTTAACCTCTTGCCGACCAGCAATTGCGGTATTACTGCGGCAGTATTACTGGGGCAGGGCAGGTCGGCTGCGCAAAATCACATAGGTCTATGTGATTTTGTACACAAGGCCGAGGCATGAGGTGTTTAGACACAGCGGAAGGTGGGCCATGGGAGGAGCGGCGGCAATTGCCGCTGGCCTCCCGCAGTCGTCTGAGAAACTGATAGAAGACCCGCCTGCTTATGTAAACAAAGCAGGCGAGTCTTCTGTCAGACAGGCAGGGAGAGATCAGGAGTTTCAGCTAAGCTGAAACCCGGATCTCTCTGTGCCTATCACAGAGCCCCCCCAGTCAATCACTTTTAGGCATACATTAACTCCTTTGATCTCCCCCAGTGTTAACCCCTTCCCTGCCAGTGTCATTTATACAGTAACCGTGCATATTATTTAGCACTGAATACTGTATTTTGTCACTGGTCCCCAAAAAGTGTCAAAAATGTCAGTTAGGGGGCCGATCTGTCTGCCAAAATGTCGCAGTCCTGCTGAAAAATGCTGATCGCCGCTATTTCTAATAAAAACAAAAAAATTTATAAAAATTAAAAAAATCGATTCCGTAGTTTGTAAACACTATAACTTCTGCACAAACCAATTAAAATACTCTTTTTGTGATTTTTGTCATATTGATAAATTTGCTACAGTTTTCTTTTTATGTATTGTATAGAAAGCTTGTATATGGGTAAACAAGAAATGAAAATAAAGATGAATTGAATTAAAAAAAAGAAAATGACTTAGCACACCCAAACATTATATATATATATATATATATATATATATATATATATATATATATATATATATATATATATATATTGTCGTTTTGAATACTTTGAAGCGCAGAGGAGGAGTTTGGAGTCTTTTAGACCCCAAATCCCTCCATAAAGAGTACCTGTTGCTGCCTATTACTGTCAAAAGGGATGTTTACATTCCTTGTCAAAGCAGTAAAAGCGATCAGGAAAACTATTTTAGAGGGACAGTGTAAAAAAGAGAAAAAAGAAAAAAAAAGACATTTTTTAAAATCGCCCCATCCCTTTGTGCTTGCACCCCAAAGAAAACGCATACGTAAGTCGTGCCCACAAATGTAAACCGCGTTCAAATCACACATGTGAGGTATCGCCGCGATCTTTAGAGCGAGCGCAATAATTATACCACAATACCTCCTCTTTATCTCTAAACAGGTAAATGTTTAACATTTTTAAATCATGCGCTATGGAGATTTTTAAGTGCCGTAGTTGGTCGCCATTCCACAAGCGTTCGCAATTTTAAAGCATGACACGTTAGCTATCTATTTACTCGGCATAACATCATCTTTCAAAAATTATACAAAAAAAAAAAAAAAAATAAGCAAATTTTACGGTTTAGTTTTTTTTAAAAAATTCATTGAACCATATTTTTTTTTTAAAACAAATTGCATTTTAAAAGACCGCTGCGCAAATACAGTGTGACATAAAATGTTGCAACAACGGTCATTTTATTAATTAGGGTCTCTGCTAAAATATATCTGCATTTTTGAATACCTTGGATTTTTTCAATCTGCCTCTATTGGCTGCCGAGTAAACCGGAAGTGACGTCGCTTCCAGATTACATCGCTTCTGGGTTACTACATCGGAAACACACAACCACTTCAACAAAATTACATACGGGTACGTGATTTTGCGTGAAGTGGTTAAAGTGTATTTTTTCCAAATTTAGGTTTGAAAGACTGCTGCGCAAATACAGTATGACATAAAATATTACAATGACCGCCATTTTATTCTCTATTGTCTCTGCTAAAAAATAACTCTCTAATGTTTGAGGGTTCCAAGTAGCTTTCTAGCAACAAATACTGATTTTAACTTGTAAGCAACAAATGTCAGAAAAATGTCTGGTCTTCAAGTGGTTGATAAAGACCTACTGAAAGTAAAAACATGTTTGCAGCATGACCCCAGCACCATTGATTCATTTAAAACATTATGTGTAGCGCCTCACTCACTGTGTGCTGCCCAGTGCTTGCCGCGCTACCCGCCGCCATGATTGGTCTAACCGCTCCTTCCCTCTCCGCTTTCTCACATAAGTCCTGACACCTGAGAGAGCAGAGCAGGTAAAGTACTTTACAGATCACTCCGCCAAGCACCAGGGAAGGAAGAGACGGAACTCTAGAGCATGCGGCAGGGCGCAGGATTAAAGCAAATCTCCACCCAAAAGGGGAAGTTCCGCTTTAAGGACTCGTTCCCCGCTCCTCTTGGACATTGCACAATTGGCACTGAGGGGGAGGGGGATGGGGGAGCAGGTACCCAATTTTGACAAGTACCTGCTCCCACTTCCGTTCCCGGCGCCGCTTCCTCCCTCCCCCTGCAGTCTTCTGGGACACTGACAGGTTCCAGAAGACTGCATTCACCAATACAGGATGCGCCCCGTGACTCGAGCATGCACAGTGGGTGCTCGGCTGCGAAGCCGCAAGCTGTCATAGCCGGGTGCCCATAGTGAAGATGCTGGCGCTGCCAAGGGAGGATAGAGAACTAGGACGGCAGCAGTGAGCTCATCGCTGGACCGTGGGACAGGTGAGTAGCTGTTTTTTAAAGTCATTAGTTACACTTTTTGTAGCTGCTGACTTTTATTTTTTTAAGGGTGCCTGGAGTTTCTCTTTAACTACTTTCAGACTGGAGGATTTTCCCCCTTAATGACCAGGCCACTTTTTTCAACTTGGCACTGCGTGAATTTAACTGACAATTGCGTGGTCATGCAATGCTGTACCCAAACTAAATTTAGCAGAGCTTTCTTTTGGTGGTATTTGATCACCTCTGTGCTTTTTATTTTTTTGCGATATTAATAAAAAAAGAGCAAAAAATTTGAGAAAAAAATTACATTTTCTACTTTGTCTTATAAAAAATATCCAATATACTCAATTTTTGTCATATATTTTGGCCAAAATGTATGAAGCAACTACATGTCTTTGACAAAAAAATTCTCAATAAGCGTATTTTTATTGGTTTGCGCAAAAGTTATAGCATCTACAAACTATGATGTAAATACTGGAATGTATGCAGCTTTTACTTTCTGACTGCCTATCTCATTTCTTAAAGTGCTAAAATGGCAGGGCAGTACAACCCCCCCCCCCCCCCTCCCAAATTACCACTTTTTGGAAAGTAGACATCCTAAGGAATGTCCTGAGAGGTATGTTGAGCCCATTGAATGTTTAATTTTTTTTTTTTTTTTTTCACAGGTGTTTGAAAAATTACAAAAAAAAAACATTTTTTTTTTTTTTTTTTACACAAAGTTGTCAATGAAATTATATATTGCTCACACATGCCATGGGTATATGTTTAATTACACCCCAAAATATATTCTGCTGCTTCTCCTGAGTACAGGGATACCACATGTGTGAGACTTTTTGGGAGCCTAGGTGTGTACGGGACCCCGAAAACCAATCACCACTTTCAGATTTTCAAAGGGCGTAAATTGCTCACTACCTGTCACAATTTCGGAGGCCCTGAAATTTTAAAATAGCACAACCCCCCCACTCCCCAAAATGACCCCATATGGCAAAGTAGACACTCCAAGCTATTTGCTAAGAGGCATGGTGAGTCCATGGAATATTTTATATTTTGCCACAGGTTTCTGGAAATTTTTTTTTTTTTTGTTTACACAAAGTTGTCACTAAATGATATTTTTCTCGCACATGCCATGGTTATATGTGAAATGACACCCCAAAATACATTCTGCTGCTTCTCCTGAGTATGGGGGTACCCCATGTGTGAGACTTTTTGGCAGTCTAGCCACGTACAGGACCCCGAAAACGAATCCCCGCCTTCAGGCTTTCCAAGGGCGTAAATAGTTGATTTCACTCCTCACTACCTATCACAGTTTCAGAGGCCATGAAATGCCAAGAAAGCACAAACCCCCCAAGTATCCCTTATCGGAAAGTAGACACCCTAAGCTATTTGCAGAGAGGCATGTTGAGTGTTTTGAAGATCTCACTTTTTGTCACAAAGTTTTAAAATTGGAAAAAAGAGAAAAATAAATGCTTTTTCCTTTTTATTTTCTTAATTTTCCAAAATAAATGAGAGCTGCAAAATATGCACCATGCATCTTAACAAATAAAAACACTTTTTATTATTAATTAATTTTTTAGGAACCACAATTTTTACTTGTGGAACTCCTATGTTTTATTTTTGATTATAATATTTTCATAAATATTTATAAATTTTTATTACGTTCATCATGACACTAAAAATGTTTTAAGTTTATACACATGTTCACACATCTTTTGTCTGTATTACATGAGCTATCTTGTCATACTAGACATTCACCTTTTTATATGTTACTACACAATTTTTTCTATAATAACACTGAGTGACAACTCATCCTTGTCCTCTTTATTTTCGTTTTTTGTAGTATCATGTTTTTAGATGCAATATCACCATTCACCTGTTTTTTTAGTATTTGTCCACAAGATGGCGCTGTGTATATATATATATATATATATATATATATATATATATATATATATATATATATATATATATATATATATATATAATATATATAATATATTTTGAGATGTGCCATAATCTATCCATGCACTGCTATTTTATATGTAGCATATTTTATGTACTAGATCCGGATTGTTATGACGTTTTTTTTTTTAGCCTAAATGATTTATGTTTATATAAGGTGTATCAAGTGCTGCCCTTGTGTTGAGTGATAGGTGTTAATATACGTCTTTTTCGCTATTTTAATGATTTGACGTTTAGGTCTCTGCCTTTTCCGGTATGCAATTGGCCAGATCTTCCATCACTCATCTGATGATCTGTGTGAGTTTTGTCACTTCCGCTTCCGCCCTCCCGCTATTGGCCGAGACCTATGTCATTCATGTTACTTGTTGCTCTGTAATGTCATGACGTATGGGTCTCCGCCTCTGCTTGCGTGCGATTGGCAGGATTACTCACCATTCACCCTTAGGTCTTTGTGACCTTCTACTTCCGGGTTCGCCTGCCCGCTATTGACCATTCAAACAGCTCAGGGGGTCTATATAGAGCGTGTGTGTTGTGTCTGGTAGTCACGCCCAGATGAAGTCTTTCTTATTAAACGTTGGCGACTCCAGACGCAATTGTCCACACGCCCCTTCTATGAGCCGGCTACCACTGTTTTTATGCTGACTGGATACATGCGGGACGCCGCTGTTTGGATCCCCAGCTACCAAATCCTATGTGCCTGTTCCTTTCTACCTATATGTGAGTAGTTTTTTAATAAACATACAATTTGTACCTTACGGGATTACGCTATGGTCTTTTTGTACCATTCTTTCCTACACCCCCACCTGACTTCCATGGAGCTACCTTGAGGAATACATCATCTTCTGGTGTTATCCATGACCCCTTGGAGTTCCTGAGATTCATGCTGTATCTGGCGAGGCTGTCTCATTCATTTGATTAGCCATGGCTGTTTGGTAAGCTGCTTCTCACACTTGTGCACTGAGGTGTCTCCTTTCCACAGAATTCCTGGGTGTCATAAGGAGGAAGAACTGTTTTATATTTATATTTCTGGATTCACCTGCAATATGGGACTTTTTTTCTTGGTTATTCAGTCACTCCCGCTTTGTTGTTTCCTTTGTATGAACTTTTAAGTTTATTTATTTATGTCACTGATATTTTAGCGCTGCACTTTTTTGGATTATCTTAACAAATACCCTGGGGTGTCTACTTTTCAAAATGGTGTCATTTGGGTTTTTTTTTTTTTTTTTGCTATCTTGGCATTTCATGGCCTTCAAAACTGTGATGGGTAGTGAGGAGTGAAATCAACAATTTATGCCCTTAGAAAGCCTGAAAGCGGTGATTTGTTTTTGGGGTCCTGTACGCGGCTAGGCTGCCAAAAAGTCTCACACATGGGGTATCCCCATACTCAGGAGAAGCAGCAGAATGTATATTGGGGTGTCATTTTACATATACCCATGGCATGTGTGAGCAATATCTCATTTAGTGACAACTTTGTGTAAAAAAAGCAAAAAAAAAAATAATAATTTTCCCAAAACTTGTGGCAAAATATTCCATGGACTCACCATGTCTCTCAGCAAATAGCTTGGAGTGTCTACTTTGCAAAATAGTAAGGAAGTAAAATAAGCAATTTACGCTATTAGAAAACCTGAAGGTGGTGATTGGTTTTCGGGGTCCCGTACACAGCTAGGCTCCCAAAAAGTCTCACACATGTGGTATCCCTGTACTCAGGAGAAGCAACATAATATATTTTGGGGTGTCATTTCACATAGACCCATGGCATGCGTGAGCGATATATCTATTAGTGACAACTTTGTGTAAAAAAAAAAATGTAATTTTCCTGAAACTTAGGGCAAAATATAAAATACTCAATGGACTCAATATGCCCTCAGCAAATAGCTTTGGGTGTCTACTTTCCAAAAAGGGGTTATTTGGGGGGTGTTTGAACTATCCTGGCATTTTATGCTCAATCTTAACCACACATCACCCACTCTTCTAACCACTTGAAGACCAAGCCTTTTCTGTGACTTTTTGTTTACATGAAAAAATGTATATTTTTTTACTAGAAAATGACTTTGAACCCCCAAACATTATATATTTTTTAAAGCAGAGGCCCTACAGAAGAAAATGGTGGATGTTGCAATTTTTTTCGTTTCACAGTATTTGCGCACAGATTTTCCAAACACAATTTTTACGAAGAAAAAAACACTTTTTTTTAAATTAAATGCACAAATACACTATATAATTCTTAATTGCTTGGTAAAATGTAAAAGATTATCTTATGCCGAGTACATGGATACCAAACATGACATGCTTTAAAACTGCGCACACCCGTGCAGTGGCAACAAACTACGTACATTTTAAAACCCTTTAAAATTCTTTACAGGTTACCACTTTAGACTTACAGAGGAGGTCTACTGCAAGAATTACTGTCCTCGACCAGGTGTTCGCGGCGATACTTCACATGCATGCTGCAATTGCTGTTTACATATGACACTAGGCCGACACTTGCGTGCACCATTGTGCGCAAGCACGGGGGGACAGGGGTGCTTGAATTTTTTTTTTATTTATTTTGCATTTTTATGTTTTTTAATCATTTTTATTGTTATCACAGTGAATTTAAATATCCCCTATGATAGCAATCTGTGTCTTTTAGACACTAGATCTCTCCTCTGACCTTAAAGCATCTGTCAACACCAAGATTGGTGTGATAAGATGCTTTCCCAATTTCCCAATGGCGCTGTTTATTTCTGGCTAAACGGAAGTCATGAAAAGCTCGTAGCTTCCGGTATCTTAGGCCATAGAGATGATTGGAGCCATTCTCGTCTCCAATCAGCTCTATGGTTAGATAATTGAACCACCGGCTGCACTCTCTGGTTATTGGGTGGGACAGGAGAGCCAGAGAAAAACCACAAAAGGTGGCAGGAGGGGGGGGCAGACCCCTCCCACTGCTCTTAAAAGCAGTTTAGCTTCTAATTATCCACTAGGATCGCTTTTACATGTAAACCGACTGCTGGCTGTAAAAAAAGATACCAAGATAATGCCTAAATCTGCAGGCATCATCCTGGTATAACCAGTGCATTGCTGGTCCTTGTTTGGCATATATTGTAGGCTTTTTTTTTTTCATGCAGCCTGTGGGCTGAACGAAAAAAGAGAACCTAACGGATTCCTTCATCCACATCGATCGATGTGGATGAAGAAATCTCCACCAGAAAATGTGTAGTATACCCATCATTAGCCGCCCTAAATATCCAACCCACTTTCTAATGATGGGTATACATGACAAACGCCGTGTATACCTATTTCTTTTTTTAACTGTGGTGGTGAAATCACCTCCTACAGCACTGCCATCATAGATTTCCATAAATGCTGAGCAATCAGTGTGGCAGCTGATGGGTGTACCTGCAAGGCAAACTGGTTAACAATAGAAATAAAACATTACATTGGTACCTGAAAAGTAAAAAATGGGTTACCAATGAAAAACAGTAATAAAGTACAGTAAAAGTAGAAAGAGTAGAAGAGCGGAGTAAGAACAGAAAAATAACTCAAACGACAACTATTTTTGGCTTTTTTTGTTTGTTTTTTTTTTGTCATTTTTTTTGTAACTTTTTTTTTTTTTTTTGCACTTTTTTCTTTTCTTCAACTGTAACATTTCAGCTTAGGGTCTCTCAAAATGACGATAGCCATCGAACATCTTTCGAGACCCTATGTAAGTGTGCCCTAGACTGTGTCGTGCTGTACCCTACGCTAATACTCCACTAGTGTATGGTAGTGTTGGAAACATTGCCCGATGCAGAGACCAGGTTGGCCAGGACAGAAGGGACAATAAGTGCGGGTGTCACGCCTAAATCCGCACTTACGACAGACACGACATCTTCTTTGGGGGTGTCTTTGGGTAGGGGTACTCTGGAGGACATGTGGAAAATGCCTCTCATGCAGCCGGCTCACTGCATCTGGTAGGGGAACTTGGGCAGGAGCACCTCCTGGATACAGGTAGGCACTGATGATCTCTTCCTGGAATTCTAGGAAGGATCCAGTTCATCCTGACGCTTTGTATAGCACAAAAGCATTCAGAAAAGCCAATTGGAATAAATAAACAGACACTTTTTTGTACCAGCGACTGGCCTTACGGGCAACTAAGTACGGCGACAAAAGCTGGTTGTACAGGTCCACTCCTCCCATATTAAGGTTATATTCGTGGACACAGAGGGGCTTCTCCAAAACACCAGTTGCAGTAGGAACTTGGACCGTCGTGTCTGCGTGAATGGAGGACAGAATGAAAACATTCTGTGTATCCCTCCACTTCACTGCAAGCAATTTGTCAGTTTTCAACCAGGCTTTCTCCCCCTGATTAAGATGGGAATTTACAAGCCATTAGGGGAAGCCCCGTCGATTAGGTCGCACGGTGCCACATGCACCAATTTGTAATTTGAGCAGGTGACTAAAAAGTGGCACGCTTGAATAAAAATTTTCCACCTACAAATAGTACCCCTTTCCGAATAAGGGTGACACCAAGTCCCAAACTATCTTGCCGCTGCTCCCTATATAGTCTGGACAGATGGGGGGCTCCACAGTGCTATCTTTACCCTCGTAAACACGAAAACTAACTGTATAGCCTGTGGCCCTGTCACACAGCTTATACAGCTTGACCCCATATCTGGCACGCTTACTGGGGAGATACTGCTTGATAGCAATGCGGCCAGTAAACTTAATCAGGGACTCAGCAACGCAGACAACTTGTTGGGGGGGGGGGGGGGTAAACAAGGCTGCAAACCACTGATTGAATTGGTTTATGGGGGGCTGACTTTTGTGGAGTCGGTCATATCCAGGGTCTCCCCGAGGACGACATTGTTCATTGTCACTGAAGTGCATGAACCGCAGAATTTGCTCGTATCTCGCCCTGGCCATGGAAAAAGAGAACACAGGTTTATGGTGAATTGGGTTAGTGGACCAATATAACCGCAACTCACTCCTTTTAGTTATACCCATGTTGAGGGAAAGGTCCAGAAAAGTCTTAAACTCAGAAACCGTTATAGGTTTCAAGCCGAATGGTCTGGCAAGGGACGAATTAGGATTGGCGGCGATGAATTGACCAGCATATAAATTGCTTTGGTCCACAATAGATCTGTAAAGATCTTTCGTGAAAAACAGCTCAAAAAAATTAAGGGGATTAAAATTGTCTGTTTCCACCTGAATTCCGGGTTGGGCAGTGAATGGGGGGGAAGTACGGTTGCTGTAGAATCTGTGGGCTGCCAATTAGGATATGCCAGCACTTCAGGGAGGGCACTATGGACTCTACGGGCCTGTGTTCGAATTCTCGGTGGCTGCGGGCCACTACTTGTGCTAGCCACCGCACCAGCATTGGGGACGCTAGTATAGATCTGATCAGATCAAAGATATTGATCCGTTCAGATACTATACTAGTAATGGAGGTGTTTGTTGTGTGTATGTGTGTGTTACTGGCAATCAAACGGTTAACCAACATTTCTAACTATGCGGCGGGCATCTGCGCTGTCCTAGACTGACGCTAACTAGGGTTAACGCTAACTAATGTCACCTGTGACACTAACAATAGTGATCAGAATAAAAACTGTACACTATAAAAGTGACACTTCGACAGGGCAAAAAAGGGGTTAACTGTGGGCGATTAGGGGGTAAATCTTTATGGGGGGGGAGAGTACCCTAAATCTACTTGGGACAGAAACTAACTCGCTAGCGCTAAATCAAGTCACAATCACACTATTGCAGAAATACAGAAAACCGCTATATACCTGTATATAGTGTGCAATGTGATGGGGTGATCAGGGGGTTAAATCTTTATTGGGGGGGGGGATGGGTACCCTAAATCTACTTGGGACAGAAACTAACTCGCTAGCGCTAAATCAAGTCACAATCACACTATTGCAGAAATACAGAAAAATGCTTTATATAGTGTGCAATGTGACAGGGGGTGTAGGATTTAACTGGGCGGGGGTGATCAGGGGTTAAATGTGCCAATCTAGGTGTGTGTGTGTGTGTGTGTGTGTGTGTGTGTGTGTGCTTTGTGCTGTACTCACGTTTTGATCCTCTCTTCCCTCACGCTGGAATCCAAAAAGGATTTGGGGAGGGAAGAGAGGATCATTTTCTGTGCCTGTGTTTACATTACACAGGCACAGCTAGGTCTGGGATTAGTCAGGGCCAATCAGCAGGTCCAGGCCAAAAATCATTGGCCTGGACCTGATGACTGATCGGTTCTGTATCGAATCAGACCATCAGCGGGGCCGGGGGCGCGCGGGAGCGAGCGACGTAGAGCTACGTCGATTTGTCCAGGAGCGGCTGCCTGCCACGGGCAGTCGTAAAGTGGTTAAGTACCTCTGCCCTGAAAATGAAAGAAAAGTCCACCTTTTACATCCCACCTCCTGAGCCCCTCTGTTGGCCTATGAAAATATATTTATACACCCCCTCTAAGCAAGTAGGAGCGGGGGTGTAATTTAGCGAGCCCTATTTTTTGTGTAGCACCCTCCTAGGTAGGTGCTAGGTAAAGTGTATATGTATATGTGGCCCTGTTCTGCTTATCATTAGGGCCTGATCTGTTAGTGAGCCGGTCACATCCATCCAGGTGTGTCCTGTTGAGTCTGGGGAGTCTCCCCATTGTATCCAATGAGGGATCTTGGTGGACAGTGGAGGAAACCTAGCCAATAGCACACCAGGGTTTATGACTGCCCCAGTGGGTGGGCATTGCTGCAGTGCATCCTGGCATTGGGAATAAATCCTGGGGGAGCATGTGACAGGGTGTCTTTTGGCGGGAGGTGACGGCTGTCTCTCCTTCTGCTGAAGTGAGGAAGGTGGTCCAGGCAGTCGGCCTAGGGACCAGGGGTGGGCTGCAGAGGATCCAGTGTGTGCTGACCAAGTGGAGCTGCTGGGTAAAGGACTTCTGGAAAAACAGTATTGTGAGTACTTAAGTACCTGCCCAGGGGTCTGCCTAAGAGAGGGGACCACTCCAGAGAGGTCAAGGGGATCAAGGAGCCAGCTAATCCGGAGTGTACAGTAAAGGGGGTGCCAAGTAGTAAAGCCCTGAAGATTAGGGGGTAAAGAAGGCGCCAGGAAGGGCCCTGAAGTTTCTCAGCAGTACAATCTGCATCACAAGTCAGCTACCTCAGGAGGGAGTACCTTAGGAAGCTTAAAGGACTTTTCACATTCAAAGGTAAAATTAAAGTTAGCAGCCTAGCTGTGACCAGCGTCAGTCAGCGTTAACCAGCGTCAGTCAGCGTTAACCAACGTCAGTCAGCGTTAACCAGCGTCAAGCAGTATTTTCTATACAGTCCCTGCCTTTTCTTGTGCAGTTGTTGGAGTATCCCACTCATCCCTTCTCTTATCCAAGTTATAAATAGGCCCTAAAAACCAAAGAAACTGGACTGGTTCTTGTCTGAGGTAAAAACACTTGGAAATATGTCTGAATGCTCTACTGTTGCAAATGGTAACCCAGGGGAACCCACACTCGGCAGCTCCCAGAGTAGTGCTACATTTGTTTGAAAGTAATGCACTATAAAGCTGCCTTGGCCCTCTGATGAGCTGATAGGGCCCAGCCTGGTCCAACAGGACCAATTGTACTGCCTTATCAGAGGCCCTGCATCAGAGCTTTATTATAGGGTAGCCACATTTATATCCAGGATGCTGGTAATGATCAGTGAGCCAGCTCCTTTCCATTTACTTGGCTACAGAGAAATTGGTTACCTTAAAGAATAAGTCCACCCTAACACTAAAATCCCTACATCTACAGACATCCACGATTTTAGACCAACCTATCTAACCATGTAAAGAAGAAATCACTATACATACCTTTTTTGAAGCCGATCCGATTAGGTACCACGCTAAGATGTCAGCGGCGGCTTCGCTTTAGGGGCAGGTGCAGAGGAGGCAGCTGACAAAAGAAGCCCCATAGTAACTCTGTGGGTGACGTCACTTCCTCTTAATTTCACAGCCGTTGTTGATTGTGTCCTCTGCAGAGCTTCCGCTGCTGGAGACCGGACTAGATCGGCTTCAGAAGAGGTATGTTTTAGATCATGGATATCTGTAGATGTAGCAGTTTTAGTATTAGAGTGGACTTCCCCCTTAACCACTTAAGCCCCGGAAGATTTTACCCCCATTCCGACCAGGGGGTATTTTGCGATTCGGCACTGCGTGACTTTAACGGACAATTGCGCGGTCGTGCGACACTGTACCTAAACGAATTTGGCGTCCTTTTTTTCCCACAAACAGAGCTTTCTTTTGGTGGTATTTGATCACCTGTGCGATTTTTTGATCACGCGCTATAAACAAAAAAAGAGCGTCAATTTTGCAAAAATAGCAATATTTTTCACATTTTTTTTATATGAAATTCCCCAAAAAAAAAATTTAAAAATCAAAATTTTTTTACTTTTTCGGCCAATTTGTTTTATGCTACCTATGTTTGGTAAAAAAAATCGCAAAAAGCGTATTTTGATTGGTTTGCGCAAAAGTTATCGCGTTTACTAACAAAGGGAAAGATTTCTGTCATTTTTGTTGTTTTTTTTTTTAACGTGTAATGGCGGCGATCTGCGATTTTTTTTTTTTTTTGCGGTACTGCGACATTGGGGCGGACAGATCGGACCCTTGACTGAAATTTTTGACACTTTTGGGGTTACCAGTGACATTTCTACAGTAATCAGTGCTATATATATGCACTGTTACTGTAAAAATACACTGGTAGTGAAGGGGTTAACTTTATTTGGGAGGGAGGGGCTGTGTGTATCCCTAGGGGCGTGCTTTCTACTGTGATTGGCTGGGGCTTGAGCTGTATGGACACTGATCAACGGATCTACATACTAGATCCGAGTGATCAGTATCCTAACAGCAAGGAGAATGACAGGTGGCTTGTTTACACAAGCTGCCTGACATTCTCCCTCTCCCCCGCCGATCGCCGAGTGACCGGCGGACATCGGGTCCGCCGGTCACACGCGCGGGGGGGTCCGTGACCACGCGGGAGCGCGCCTCCGGGGGCGCGCGCTCGCTCCCTAGACCCTCACAAGCTAGTGACGTAGCCCTACGTCACTTTGCCTGTGAGGGGCTGACTGCCGACGTAGATCGGCGTTAGGCAGTCGGCAAGTGGTTAAGTCACGAAATACCTTCTTTTGGGCTGTTTTACATAAACATATATTATACACCCCCACTTTTTTTTCTTTTTTTTTGTGAGATAACTGTATTACTTGACTTCTTTGGGCTTAAACAGACCATGCATATCCTATAGCATGTTCAAACTGCAAAATGAAGGTCCTCTGGAGAATGTTGTTATAAATGCACACACTTGTTAGCACCAAACATGTTTATTCGCTGAGAAAAAAAAAATCTTATTTTGGGGAGCAACCTCTTTTGGCTGATAAAATTCAGACCAACAAATATTGTTTCTCTTACGTCCTCCGACAGTCGCCGCCTCTTCATATTCGTCACATATGGGGTATTAGACTTTGCTCCGAAGGAGTAGCTAGGCAACAGAATATGTTAACATTAAAGCTTTTAACATATCCCACCCTCAAGGGGTGGTCCCCTCAGTCAATACCCTCCTACTTCCTGCAACCATATCTCAGTTTTAATGTCTAGCTTGTCAGGAGTGGCTGGCTTTTCCTGTGCTGGGGCTTTCTGCCCCAGACTCTTTCTTCTTTTTGAAATTTTGTTTGAGTTTTCTCTCTACCTTTACTTAGCTGTTATTTTTGTCAGCGTTAGTTAGTTCTTCTGATGAAGAGGATCATGCGGGCTGGGTCTCGGGCTGATCCCCCTGGTCGCAGGTCGTGGGTCAGTGGCTTCCCAGCCTGCCATCGAGCGTTCAGCCAGGTAACGCTCCTGGCACAGTGAACGACCCATCCCTGTTCGGTGCAGGGATGATTGGTGAGGTGGCTACCTCACTGGACGCTGTGCGGTTTCTTAACCCCCTTTTTGTGCATCTTGAATTGCGACTCTCCCTGCCTCATGTGCAGCGGCTTGTTCGCCTGTGCGGGTCCCCCACGCCATTGAGAGGTAAGTGTATCTATGTGGGGACCTGTCTGTCTGGGGGGGTGTCAGTCTGGGACTGTGTAACCTGCCTCTATTCACACTGCTTGTCTCCCTATCTCTCGGCTGCATGCTGTGGGCTGCAAGGGGGGGGGGGTGGAGCTGTGTGACACTGTGTGTGTCAGCCTGGTCAGTGTGAGAAGCTGTGTGCTGTGGGGCATGTTTTTTTTGGCATGTTTGGGCATATACAGCGATCGCTGCGGCGATCTGACATGTATTCCTATACAGGGATGTCACGTGTGCATTACTGCACTGTGGAGCGGCGGTTTCGGCGCCAAACGGCGCCATTTTGCCTACACTCGCTCCGGCCGCATGTTTTACATGCACGGCGGCCATTTTCTTGTAGCCTCCATAGGCTTTCATAGAGCGCCCTGGCAGCATCACTTCCTCTTTCCAGGAACACCGATCGAGGCAGCAGCAGCGGCAAGGGTCTCCTCAGGTTTTATCCTTCTGTTCTTGCTTTCCATTGCCTGTGTTCAGTTTGCATATTCCCTGTGGGGGTCTCATTGTGCTTGAGTGTGGTGCGGTGGGCTGCGCTTGCCGCGCTTGCTTAAAGGGGCAGTTAACCCTTTATTGTCTGGCATTACAGGGGCAATGGATTCTCAGGAGGGCAAATTTCCTACCGCCTTGGTGGAAAGCCAGGGGACCGCTGTTTCCCCCCCAGGGGGGATTTAGCCACTATTGTGGCTGGCCTTGCTGCTCAGGTGCAGATGCTGGTGGCTGCTCAATCTACTAAAAGACCCAGAATTGCTCTTTCCTCTGATTCTGAGGGTGAAGGTGATGGGGTTGTTATGGCGGGGGCCTCCTTATCGGGGTCCCGCTCCTCCCTAGATCTGGTGGGGTCCGAGGTGGAGGCTGAAGTTGAGGGGGTTGATAATTCTCCCCCTGGCTCGCCTGAAGAGCTTGCAATCATGGATTAATTGATTGCTTCCATAAAGCAAACACTGCATTTGCAGGATGAAGTGTGTCCCCCCGCTGCCTTGGCGGCCTATGGGACGCAGAGAAAACGCAGGACGCCGCAGGTTTTTCCCTGCAATGATGATTTTCAGCGCGCTGTTAAGGAACAATGGCGCAATCTGCGCAAACCTTTTGCTGTACCAAGTAGGTTCAAGCTGCGTTATCCTTTCTCGCCTTCCACTGATGAAAGGTGGTGTGTACCTCCCCCAGTGGATCACGCAATTGCGGTTTTAAACAAGGCCACTGCGATTCCTGCAGAGGATTCCCCTGTGTTCCGTGATGCCACGGATAGGAGATTGGAGTCTCTTGCCCGTCATACTTATTCTGTTACGGGTTCTATGCTTAAAGCTCTGTTTGCTTCTCTCATGGCGGCCCAGGCGATCGCAAGTTGGACGCAGATGCTTAGGCGCGTCCTAGTGGCCGACTCTGCCTCGCCGGCGACCCTGGATATGGTGGATCAAATCCACCAGGGTGTCATGTATCTGTGTGATGCGGACCTGGACCTGGTTCCATTGGCTGCACGTGTGCACAGCGTGGCGGTGTTGTCTCGCCGCCTGGTTTGGTTAAAATGTTGGT
Source organism: Pelophylax lessonae (assembly GCF_965119305.1). Taxonomy (NCBI): domain Eukaryota; kingdom Metazoa; phylum Chordata; class Amphibia; order Anura; family Ranidae; genus Pelophylax; species Pelophylax lessonae. The sequence goes on from NW_028119992.1 coordinate 30,123, forward strand.
CGGTGGACCAATCTTCACGTAAGACCTTAGCCAATCTGCCTTATGATGGGTCTCGCCTTTTTGGGGAGTCCTTGGATGTGTTGATTAAGGGGATCCCCGGGGGTAAGAGCACTCTCTTGCCCCATTTCCCCAAGGCTAAGGGGGCTTCTGGGAAGAAGCATGCTACTTTTCGGCCCCCTCAGGGGTCCTTTCGTGCCTTTCGGCCGCACTACAAGGGCAAGCCGTTCAAAGGTCAAGGCTCTCAGAAGAAGCCCTGGTCTGGGAAACAGAAGTCCGGCCAATCCGGATCTGCAGCCCATAACAGTTCGGCCTGAAGGGGCGCCCTCACCCAGTTTTGGGGTGGGGGGACGCTTGCTCGGTTTTCTTCAGCCCTGGTTGGACCGTGTGCGGGACAGATGGGTTCAGGAGATCGTTCGATCTGGTTACAAGATCGAGTTTCTCTCTCGGCCGGAGAGCAGATTTTTTCCCTCAAATCTTCAACTGTCTCCAGAGCGTTTGCGGGACCTGCACCTGGCGGTGCGGGACCTGAGGGCTCAGGGAGTGGTGGTTCCGGTGCCTCATCGGGACAGATTTCGGGGGTTTTATTCCAATCTGTTCACCGTGCCCAGAAAGGAGGGCAAGGTTCGTCCAATTCTGGACTTGAAGGCTCTGAACTGCTCTGTGCGGGTTCGCAAGTTCCGCATGGAATCCCTGCGGTCGGTGGTGGCTGCCCTGGTTCCGGGGGAATTCATGGCCTCCATCGATTTGAAGGATGCGTATCTTCACATCCCCATTTTCGAGGGTCACCAGAGGTTCCTTCGATTTGCCATTGCGGAGGATCACTACCAGTTCGTGGCGTTGCCTTTTGGTCTTGCCTCAGCTCCGCGGGTCTTCACCAAGGTGCTTGCACCGGTTCTGGCATTATTGAGGGCCCAGGGCATTTCTGTCCTGGGGTATCTGGACGACATTCTGGTTCGGTCTGCGACCAGCCAGGGTCTGGAGAAGGACCTGTCTGTCACGATGCAAACTCTGCAGGAGTTTGGTTGGACGATAAATTTTCCAAAGTCGACACTGAGTCCGTCGGTTCGTCTTCCCTACCTGGGAATGATTCTGGACTCGGTGCAGGCGAAGGTCTTCCTGCCGGAAGACAAACTCAGAACTCTTCAGGAGGAAGTCAGGTCCCTCAGGGACGTTCCGCACTCGTCTCTGCGGACGTGCATGAGATGTCTGGGATTGATGGTCTCGGCCTTCGAGGCGATTCCCTTCGCCCAGTTTCACACGCGGGGTCTCCAAGCGGAGATCCTGTCCAGGTGGGACGGGCGACCTCAATCTCTGGATCTTCAAATCTCTTTGAGTCATCGCACCAAAAGAAACCTTCTGTGGTGGCTCCAGTCCCCGTTGGTGTCCGGGGGCAAGTCGTTTCGTCCTGTCTCGTGGACGGTGATCACCACGGATGCCAGCCTGTCGGGCTGGGGTGGTGTTCTGGGCGTTCTATCCGCCCAGGGAACTTGGTCGGAGGGGGAGTCTTCCCTTCCGATCAACATTCTGGAATTGCGTGCGATAAGTCTCTGTCTTCATCGCTGGACGGACCGGCTGCAGGGCTGCCCGGTTCGGGTGCAGACGGACAATGCCACGGCGGTGGCCTACATCAACCACCAAGGGGGCACCAGGAGTGCCCGAGCGGCTCGAGAAGTGGCCCACATTCTGTCTTGGGCCGAGACTCATGTCCCGGCAATAACGGCGGTTCACATTCCGGGGGTGGAGAACTGGCAGGCGGACTATCTGAGTCGCCAGACCCTGGATCAGGGGGAATGGTCTCTCCACCCGGCTGTCTTCCAGATGTTGTGCGCGAAGTGGGGTCTTCCAGATGTGGACCTGTTCGCGTCTCGTCTCAACAACAAGGTGAAGAGGTTCGTGGCAAGGACGCGCGACCCTCGGGCAGACGCGTCAGACGCGTTAGTGGCCCCGTGGCATCAGTACAGGCTGATGTACGCGTTTCCACTGATTCAGTTGCTGTCCAGGTTCCTTCGCAGGTTACACTCAGAACGCAGCACGGTGATTCTTGTGGCACCGGACTGGCCTCGCCGGTCCTGGTACGCAGACCTCGTGAATCTGGCGGTCGACGCCCCGTGGCGTCTGCCTCTTCGAGACGATCTACTGTCTCAAGGACCGATATACCATCCTGCTTTACAGTCGCTGGCTTTGACGGCCTGGCTGTTGAGACCGAGGTCCTGAAGGAGAAGGGTCTCTCTCCAGAGGTCGTTCATACTTTGATCAACGCGAGGAAGTCTTCCTCGGGGAAGGTTTATTACCGTACTTGGAAGGCCTATTTTGCCTGGTGTGAGTCCAGGGGGTTTTCACCCCGCACGTACTCGGTTTCCCGTGTGCTGTCTTTCCTTCTAACGGGTGTTGATCAGCGTTTGGCGCTGGCTACGATAAAGGGTCAGGTGTCTGCACTGGCCGTTCTGTTTCAACGTCCCTTGGCTTCCAACTCCTTGGTTGGCACTTTTGTTCAGGGTGTGCGGCATCTGGTTCCTCCTAGGAGGGATCCTTTGCCCCCTTGGGACTTGAATCTCATTCTGTCTGTGTTGCAACGTGCTCCTTTTGAACAGATCAGGGAGATCTCGTTGTCTATGTTGTCCAAAAAGGTTGCCTTTTTGGTGGCGATCACTTCGGCTCGCAGAGTGTCGGAGCTGGCAGCTTTGTCCTGCAAGTCTCCGTACCTGGTTGTTCATTTGGATAAGGTGGTCTTGCGACCTAATCCTTCTTTTCTTCCGAAACGAGTTTCGGAATTCCATCTTAATGAGGATATTGTCTTACCTTCGCTGTGCGCGAAGCCTAAACATCCAAAGGAGGTGAGATTGCATTCTCTGGATGTTGTTCGGGCGATAAGGGTTTACCTTAAATCGACTGAGTCTTTTCGAAAGACGGACTCCTTGTTTGTTCTTCCAGAGGGTCCTCGGAAGGGCATGGCGGCTTCGGCCTCTACCATCGCCAAATGGATCAGGCAGACCATTGAACAGGCCTATGCTTTGCAGGGGAAGGTTCCCCCTGTGCCTGTGAAGGCGCACTCTACTAGATCTTTGAGTACGTCTTGGGCCTGTCGTCATGGGGCTTCTGTAGCCCAGGTGTGTAAGGCGGCGACCTGGTCGACCGTACACACGTTCACAAGATTCTACAAAGTAGATGTTCAGGCATCGGCGGATGCTTCCTTTGGCCGCAAGGTTCTTAGTGCGGCAATTCCCTAGGGTCCCTTGTTGGGGACCTCTGGCTGTTGGGATAAGTTTTGTATCCCCTGGTTTTTTGTCTTTTCCTGGGTTGTTGCTCCTGTTGAGCACTTGTTTTTTTCTGTTGCCCAGCTGGTTTCCTTCCTTTGGTAAGGTTCCTTTCTTTGATGCGGAGACTGCGTTGCCTTTCGGCGCGGATGCGTTTCCCACCCCTCATGTTTGCACTGCTTTGGGACGTCCCCATATGTGACGAATATGAAGAGGCGGCGACTGTCGGAGGACGTAAGAGAAAACGGAATTTTTGTAAAATCTTACCTGTAAAATTCCTTTCTCTGAGTCCTCCGACAGTCGCCGCCCCCGCCCCTCTTTTGGGGTTTGGTTGTATACTCTACTGCTATTCCACTAAAACTGAGATATGGTTGCAGGAAGTAGGATGGTATTGACTGAGGGGACCACCCCTTGAGGGTGGGATATGTTAAAAGCTTTAATGTTAACATATTCTGTTGCCTAGCTACTCCTTCGGAGCAAAGTCTAATACCCCATATGTGACGAATATGAAGAGGCGGCGACTGTCGGAGGACTCAGAGAAAGGAATTTTACAGGTAAGATTTTACAAAAATTCCGTTTTTTTTTTTTTGTTTATAGCGCAAAAAAATAAAAGTCGCACAGGTGATCAAATACCACCAAAAGAAAGCTCTATTTGTGGGAAAAAAAGGACATCAATTTTATTTGGGTACAGCGTCGCACGACCGCGCAATAGTCTGTTAAAATAACGCAATGCCGAATTGCAAAGAATGTCCTGGTCATTAAGGGGGCAATTCCTTCCGGTCCAGAAGTGGTTAAAGACCACTTCTGGCCAGACTCCTCCAGACAGTAGATGGGTGGTTTTCACCAGTTCTGTGCTAATGGCACTACTGGACATCTTCCGATGTTGAAGGGAAGTACTGTAAGCATGATGTGTCTTTCATCTGCTGTATTGAGTTTCCTTGGCCAACCACAGTCCTTAACGTTGCTGGTTTCTTTGTGCTTCCTATAAAAAGCTTGATGAATTGAATTAACCACTTGCCGACCGCTCACTCGAGCTCTACTGCGGCAAAGTGGTTAGTTATCGCCCAGCGACGTAGACCTACATCACTGGACTCCTCCCCTTGTGGGCGGCGTTCGCGCGCCGCCGGAGGCTCTCTCCCGCTGTATTCATTCACAGCGGGAGTCGGGCCAGGGGAGGAACGGCGGCGATCGCCGCTGCTCTTCCCCGATCGTCGGGGAATCGAGTTTGGATATCCGCCCGCTTGTGTAAACAAAGCGGGCGGATCTCCTAAGTGACAGACAGTGACCGATTGCAGGGTTCAGCATAGCTGAACATGCGATCTGTCCTTGTGTCACTCAGTCACCTCCCCCCACACATGTTAGTAAGCACCAGGCATACATTAACCCCTCCCTCTCCAATAAAATGAACCCCTTCCCTGACAGTCATTTTTACAGTAACAGTGCATATTTATAGCACTGATTACTGTAGTAATGTCACTGGTACCCCCAAAAGTGTCAAAAATGTCAGTCAAGGGTCCGATCTGTCCGCCGCAATGTCGCAGTCCCCCAAAAAAAATCGCAGATCGCCGCCATTACTCCGTTAAAAAAAACCCACCAAAAATGACAAATCTTTCCCTTAGTTAGTAAACGCAATAACTTTTGCGCAAACCAATCAAAATACGCTTATTGTGATTTTTTTTTTTTTTTTTTTTTTACCAAACATATGTAGCAGAAAACAAATTGGCCAAAAATTTAAAACAATTTTGATTTTTACATTTTTTTGGGGGGGAATTTCATATAAAAAAATGTGAAAAATATTGCTATTTTTTCAAAATGTACGCTCTTTTTTTTGTTTATAGCGCAAAAAGTAAAAATCGCACAGGTGATCAAATACCACCAAAAGAAAGCTCTGTTTGTAGGGGAAAAAAAGACGTAAATTTAATTTGGGTACAGCGTCGAAGGACCGCGTAATTGTCTGTTAAAGTCGCACAGTGCCGAATCGCAAAAAGTGGCCTGGACGTAAGACAGCAAAATCCTCCGGTGGTAAAGTGGTTAATGCTGGTTTGAAACCAAAAGGTAGTCACATCAAATATTGATTTGATTTAGATTTTTCTTCTGTTCTCTTACGTTTTAATTTTGTAAATTGATAAAAAGAAACATTTGAAAATATACTGTATATTTTTTTAAAGCGTTCTTACTTACTACAGCATTTCATCACACTTGCCTATAACTTTTGCACAGTACTGTAACTCTAACACTCTACCTTCTGTCTTAGGGTATTCATGTCTACCTTGCAAAGAAAATGATAGAAGACCAGGGTAGAGGTTATATGAATAACAGTGTTGCTAAGGTGAGTCCAGTCCTGTCAGACAGTCATGGTTGACATACACTATATCACCAAAGTATTGGGACGCCTGCCTTTACACGCACATGAACTTTAATGTCATCCCAATCTTAGTAAGTAGGGTTCAATATGGAGTTAGCCCACCCTTTGCAGCTATAACAGTTTCAACTTTTCTGGGAAGACTGTCCACAAAGTTTAGTAGTCCGAGTGTGTCTATGGGAATGTTTGACCATTCTTCCAGAAGCGCATTTGTGAGGTCAGGCACTGATGTTGGACAAGAAGACCTGCCTCACAGTCTCTAATTCATCCCAAAGGTGTCCCTTCAGGTTGAGACCAGGACTCTGTGTACGCCAGTCAAGTTCCTCCACCCCAAACTCTCTCATCCATGCCTTTATGGACCTTCATTGTGCACTGGTCTAAATAATTTGGTGGAGGGGGGGGATTATGGTGTGGGGTTGTTTTTTAGGGTTAAGTTTGGTCTTTTAGTTCAAGTGAATGGAACTCTTAAGACGTCAGCATACCAAGACATTTTGGACAATTTCATGCTTCCAAATTTGTGGGAACAGTTTGGGGATGGCCCCTTCCTGTTCCAACATGACTGCGCATCAGTGCACAAAGCAAGGTCCATAAAGACAAGGGTGAGCGAATCTAAGGTGGAAGAACTTGACGTATTTTTTTTTTAACTCCTTTCTTGCCCTTGTAGCCCCCTTTTGGCAGGGCTGGTCGAGAAAGGAGCCCTCCCTTAAAGGGTAACTCCACTTTTGTGGGGGGAATAAAATAGTAAGTAAAGAAAAAACAATATAGCGTATACAATTGTGACACATTCATATTGTAATTGAATGTTATTAAAAATGACCTTTCCTTTTCAATCTGCAATCTTCTGAAAATGCAATGCAATATGGCTACCTGAAGCTGTTTTGTACACAGATTGTGTACTGACCACACCCTAGAAAAAAAATGTCCTGCTTGTGTGATTGGCTCACCAATTTTCCCAGAAGTATGCATAAGATACAAGTCAGATTTCTGGCATCCCCTGCAACAAAATTTCATTTTTGGTGAGATACTCCCAATAGGAACACGTCTAAAGGGATGCAGGTCCAGCGGATTTCCTCATTAGAGCCCTGCAGCTGCCACAGCTGACAGATAATTATGAAACCACTCCCATTTGACCCACTCATCACAGAGGCACAGAAGAACAAACAATGATTTCTTCAGAACAATAAACGTTAGAAATCTGCAGCAATGTTTGTTAAAATTCTTGCAATGTACAGAGATTACCATGTACATTGCCATAACCCCGGTAATTAACATCAAAGTAGCTTCGTAAATACACAGTGGGCGGTCCGTAAGTGGTTAAGGATAAATCACCAATCATAACCGTCATCTATAGCATACTTGATCTGGTGAACAATTTTGTCCTTTGTCCTTCCCAATGCGTATCAGGTATACACATACACATGTCCTGGTTTCGTCATCACACGTCATTCGAATTCAATTTTCTGTTTTTTTGTTTTTGCCCTGTGTGTGTATATTAAATATCTCACAAAAGTGAGTACACCCCTCACATTTGTTTTTATATTTTATTATATCTTTTTATGTGACAACACTGAAGAAATGACACTTTGCTACAATGTAAAGTAGTGAGTGTACAGCTTGTATAACAGTGTAAATTTGCTGTCCCCTCAAAATAACTCAACACACAGCCATTAATGTCTAAACCGCTGGCAACAAAAGGGAGTACACCCCTAAGTCAAAATATCCAAATTGGGCCCAAAGTGTCAATATTTTGTGTGACCACCATTATTTTCAAGCACTGCCTTTTGGGCAAGGAGTTCACTAGAACTTCACAGGTTGCAACTGGAGTCCTTTTCCACTCCTCTATGACGACATCACGGAGGTGGTGGATGTTAGAGACCTTGTGCTCCTCCACCTTCGAGTTGAGGATGCACCACAGATGCTCAATAGGGTTTAGGTCTGGAGAAATGCTTGGCCAGTCCATCACTTTTACCCTCAGCTTCTTTAGCAAGGCAGTGGTCATCTTGGAGGTGTGTTTGGGGTCATTATCATGTTGGAATACTGCCCTGCGGCCCAGTCTCCGATAGGAGGGGATCATGCTCTGTTTTATGTCACAGTACATACTTCAGTATGTCATCTGGTACCACGGGGTCATCTGGTACCAAGGGGTCATCTGGTAAGTGGGCTGTGATTGCGGTGGAGGCAACATAGATGCACTAATCCCACTGGAGCTTATATCAAGTGTTGTTCATGGTCACTTTATTAAAGAGGAAGTAAAGTCTCCTCTGACACTTTTACCTATAGGTAAGCCTATATTAAGGCTTACCTATAGGTACTATAAATATCTCCTAAACATGTACCATTTAGGAGATATTTACCTTACATGCATCCAGTGACATCACTGGCGCATGCGCTCTGAAGGAACGGCCGCTGGTGCCGTTTCTTCAGAGCCCCGTGCCGTGACTGTCGGCTCCCGCGCACGTGCGTGGGAGTGACGTAACCGCGGCATCCGGCCAATCAGATGGCCGGATGCCGCGATCCCGGAAGACGGGCGACTGGACATGTCGCCCGTCATACAGGTAAGCGGGCAGCACGGCGGGGGCTCGTTCTAAGGTAAGTATTTCATAATGAGCTAGTATGCTGTGCATACTAGCTCATTATGTGTTTCTCTTTCAGGTTGCAAAAAAAAAAAAGAAAGTTGTATGGGTTTACAACCTCTTTAAGCACAAAGAGCACTTTTTGGATTATCCCACAGAAGTTTACACCAAATATTGTCTATTGTCACCTATCAAGCATGAGAACACTTTTTAATCAATTGAACATTATTGACTCACTTGTGATTATTCATGATATATGCATGAAGGACTGATATAGTTCATTTGCAGTTTTGCACACAGTGTCACTTTGGAGTTTTATATATGTATATATCTATTTATAAACAAAAGCTTGGAATAATGATTCCCATAAAGGGACCACAGTGGGACCGCAGAGATGGATGAAGGTGGGTTTAGCTGTTAATGGCACAGTGCTGTAGTCTATTATCCAGTGCCTATGAGGTTTACTGTATGGGAGCAGCCTCTGTTTATATGAGAGAGCCCCTGCGAGGCCGCCTGTGTGGATAGTAACAGCTTAACCCACCTTCATCCATCTCTGCGGTCCCACTGTGGTCCCTTTATTCCAAGCTTTCCTTTATGGTTATTTGGTAAGAGGCACGTTTATTTTGTTAACACGTGGTGTCACATTGAGTGTTGGGACGACACTGTGGCTCGTGGACCTTTTTCCAGTGATTTGATGTAGACTTATAATCTAATTTTCGCTGGGAAGTCGGTAAGGAGCCATCACACTGCATTGTTTGGGTCACGTTGTGCTACATGGGATGTCTGAACCTGCTGACCTTTAAGAAAGGATATATATAATATATGGAACACTTCAGTGAAGATTCCCGTGTCACATTTAATTATTTTTGGAATTATTCCCCTTATATTATATTTTATTATAATGCATGTCATCACCCTTTACCTTTGATGTGTTGCACATTTATTTTTCACCTGTATATTTTTTGTTTTTTTTTTCAACATTTTTTATTGGATGTGTTGATTTCTATTCCATTTAATTACTGAGCGCAGTAGTTTAAGTTTTTTCTCAACCAGCTAAATACACTTGTAAAATACAAAAACATGAATGGGTTCACCTGCCACAGTATTTACATTTCTGCCCAGTCAGTATGTGTATAGCAAGCTGGAAGACAGCCACACGTGGATATTTTTTCTCAAATGATGCCACTGTAGTCATTCATCATTCTCTCTTATAGTTGGGCAATATAGAGATATCTAAAAGAAACACAAACCAGAGCGCTATATGGAAAATGACCACAAGATGGTGCTGTAATGTCTCGATATGACAGTTGTCTGTGGTAAGATCTCACATATCAATCATATGTTCAAATAATCCAAGATTAAATTAAATTAAATGTTTATTAGAATTCTAAGACGGCATCATAAGCCTTGTAGGGTAAAATCATTTAAAACGGTAAGCTTGTTTTAAGCCTGTATGATGCGGGAAGACCATAAGAAGTTGCATACCAGCCCATGGAGGTGGAGGAAACCCCACCTATGAGGGTAACCTGGTAGCATGCCATCCAAGCCTTGTTTTGGTCCAGTGGGTGTGGCATCCTCCCAACTCTCCAGCAGTTCCTAATTGGTCGCTTCAAGCCCGCTGTGACATCTCCAGCGCTTTGTAGGCCACTGCTCCCCTTATCCATCCGTTGGTGAGAACCCCCCCTGGAGCCCCCCTTAAGTTCCCCTGGGCATATCATCGATTGAATCAGACAACAGTCCTCCTGGGTTTCCTCCACTTCCATGGGCTGGTATGCAACATCTTATGCTCTTCACACATCATACAGGCTTACGCAAGTTTACCGTTGTAAATTATTTTACCCTACAAGGCTTATGATGTTGTCTTTGAATTTGAAATTAACATTTTATTTATTTTTGAATTATTTGAACATATGATTTATTTATGAGATCTTACCACAGAGAACTGTCATAGCGATACAGTATAGCACCATCTTGTGGTCATTTTTCATATAGCGCTCTGAGTTGTGTGTTTCTTTTGGATTGTCATTCCACAACTTCATGTGGAATAATAGTCTGAGCAGCTGGGTTAGTGACCTTTCTTGGCTTCACATCCTCTTAGCGCCTCGATGTTGGTAGTTTCAATATAGAGATATATAGAAAGTAACTATCAAGTATCAAATGTTCTCATTACTTCTCCTAAATGTTTTTTAACAGTTGGGGTTCATAAACCTCTGCCAGACAGCACAGCAGACTGTTTAGCAGGCTTTTATTATGCATTGGTAAGGCTTTAATCACTTTTGGATTGGAAAGGATTTCCCCCTTAATGACCAGGCCATTTTCTGTAATTCACCACTGCGTTACTTTACCGGACAATTGCGCAGTCGTGTACCTTAATAAAATCAATGTCCTATTTTTCCCACAAATAGAGATTTCTTTTGGTGGTATTTGATCACCTGTGAAATTTTTTTTTTTTTTTTTTTGCGCTATAAACAAAAAAAGAGCGATAATTCTGGAAAAGAAAAACAATATTTCTCTATCGCTCATTGACAGACGTAGTCCTCGGTGATACAGCACCTTCGGGTTATGTTGCCTCCACAGGAGTAGGACTAGACAGGAAATAAAATGCTCTGGCCACACCCTAGGGGCAGTCCCAGAGGGTATATCCTCTCTCTCTCTGCCTCAGCAAATCAGTTTTTTTCTGTCTAGTCAGGAGTAAGGACCTAGATACCTTGCTGGGATCTTCGGTCCTGGCAGGATTTTTTTTCTTAGAAAAGAATTTTTTAAGACAGCTTTTTTTCTCCAGTGTTCCTGTGAGATCTTCAAGCAAGAAAGCTGAACTGGGCGACGGGCTGGATGTTGAGATCCAGTGGTCACCCCAGTTCAGCCTACGAGCGCGTGCAGGCCATAGCTTCGCGCTGGGTCGGCCGCGACATAGTCCCACTGGACGGGGACTGACCCTGCGAGTTAAACGTCTCGCTGAAACGCCAAAGACCATGAGTCACGGCGCCCGTTTTGTTTGACAGCCCTCCTACCTCGGTGGAGAGGGGTACTGTCAGGAGTTGGCGCCCGCCTGGTTCCGGTATGGTGAGTAGTATGTTCCCCCTTTCCCCCTGACGGGTCTTGTGGTGAACGCGGGCCCCTCTCTGTAATGGTAAGGATGGGTTCCCCTCTATCCTACAACATGTCACAGATCCCCCTAATTGAGTGTGATTTTTGTGTACAAGAAGCCAGGAGGCTTGGTTTGGGAGCTGACAATCTAATTGTAAAGATGTGTAAATGATTGTAGTCAGTGGCAGTACTAGAACTTTACTGTGATAGTATAAGGTATCCTACCTGTCAGTAGCCACAGGGCGATGTCTATACATGTATACTGCATTCCAGATCATTCCTCCAGCTAAGCAGCGGTCCGCATACGGCCCGCTAGGGTCCGGTACCTCCGACCACGCTGACCACCATGAGGGTGAAGGGTTGTGAGGCCGAGATCCTTCTGCAGACATGCCGCTATTCTGTGCAGGCCGCCGCCATTGTCTGGTAGATCGCACGAGGCCGCCATTTTGGTGTAGCCTCGTGTCTCCAGCATGGGGGCGGCCATGTTTGAGGTGACTCAAACACCTCATGGAGCCAGGGGGAGGAGCCGGCAGGCGTGTTAAGGGGCGGAGCCGCCTCTTTTACCCAGGAAATAGGGCCAAAGACTTCCTGTCTGTAACAAGACAAGCACTGAGCAAGCTGATGAAAACTTCTGTGCATCAGGGATGAGCCTTGGGGTCTGTCTCTCTCTCTGTGGGGTCCAAAAAGGCAGGTAACACTGAAGGGCGCTGTTGCGACTGGGGGACACAAAAAAAAAAAAAGTTTTTTTTTTACTTTGTCATTTTTTGTCGCTGGCAAGTGTCTTGTATAATCATTGACCCTGCCGCATAGGTATCCCCACCTGATCCCCTCAAGGTGGCCGCAGGACCCTCCAGTACCCCACTTGTTTTTTAATGCATTATTGGCAATTTTGGAGTCTTTGGTATCCCGGGTGGAGGTGGCCTGTCAGGGACGGGGGTCAAGTAGCGACCCCCGCCTACCCCTATTGTTTATCAGATACTTCAGATACGGATTCGGAACTGGTCAATGCAGGTGCAGGTCCCTCTTAGGGGGCTGTTCTCTCAGGTAATATCTCCTCAGCAGTGAGGAGCACGTTTCTGCCTCCGCCATAGCACAAGAGTGGTGGATGCACTAGTTGTGTCCGTCCGGGAAACCTTTAGTCTTGAGGTTACACCGGCAGAGGTAGCTGAGACTGAGATTCCTTTTTGGTACTTGTTAGCCTACCAAAAGGGCGAAGGATTTTCCTTTACCCAAATGGGGTCGTTTTGAAACGAACCCCTGTTATTTCCAAACGCATGGCTAGGTGCTATCCGTTTGAGGAATTCCTCTTTATAGGATAGACGGTACCACCTGCTGTCTTGCCACAGACTGTTAGGATAAAAAGACCTCGTAACTAACGAGGACCTTCCTTTTCTGCTCATATAGAGTTGTTCGTTCCGCGAGGGCGGGCGATAAGGCGAAACCCTCCAAAGCCCCTTTAGAGGGGTTTCAAAGGGCGCTGGTCGGGTAAACAAAGAGTCCGGCTCAGCCAAGCCTGAAGAATATAGCCTGATGCGCCCCTACCCATCTCTGGGGTGGGGGGGGGATGTCTTCACCGGTTTCTGGAGGACACAGGATCGAGTTTCGATCACTTCCACCGGTGCGATTCTGCCCTTCTAACATTGAACGGTTTCAGGGGTTCTATTCGAACCTATTCACAATGCCCAGGAAAGAGGGCAAGGTGCGTCCAAATCTGGACTTGGGAAGAAATAGAGTCCATCCGTACAGTGGTGGCCTCCCTGCATAAAAGAGATTTCCTGGCGTCCATAGACATATAGGATGCCTATCTTTATATCCCCATCATCGCAGGACATCAGCGTTTTTTCGCTTTCCCAAAGATCATCCCTGGTTCCCACCAGGAGACTGAACTATCTGGGCCTAAGGTTGGATACATCCTGGGCAAGAGAGTTTCTCCTTGCTGGGAAACTCCAGAAGGTTCAGTCAACGATTCGGATGTTGCTGTCCGTCAATTGGCTGGGACTGATGGTGGCCTTCTTAGAGGCAGTACCGTATACCCAGTCTCATACCCGAATTCTCCTGAAGGAGATTCTTTTTTAATGGAATCAGAATTCCGATTCCCTGGACAATCGGATCCGGTTGAGCGAGCGGACCAGGAAGTCTCCGATGCTCAACCAGGGGAAGTCATTTCTTCCGATAGTATCCAGATTACCAATAAGGGTATCGGAATTGAGAGCGATCAGATTTTGTCTGATTTACTGGATCGAGCAGCTCTAGAGCAGCCCGATTCGGATCCAATCGCATATGGCCTCTTCATCCAGAGGTTTTTTCCCTAGCTGTCCCTTCATTGGGACATCCCGGATGTGGATCTGTTGGCACCTTGGCCTAACAGGAAGGTGCGGAGGTTTGTAGCTCGCGCCACGATCCTCTAGCGGACGCAGCAGAAACGCTGATCGCCCCGTGGGGGCAGTATCAGCTACGGCATGCCTTCCATCCTCTCAAGTTGCTGCGGGAACTTCTTCGCAGGATAGAGGTGGAGGGAATTCCAGTTATTCTGGAAATTCTGGATTGACCTCGTCAAGCCTGGTACGCCGACTTGGCGAGGCTAGTCGCGGACGCTCCTTGGAGACTTCCTCTCAGGGAGGATTTGCGGTCTCAGGGACCGATCTTCCATCTTGCTTTACAGTCGCTGGCTTAATGGCCTGGCCATTGAGACCCAGGTACTGAAGGACAAGGGAGTGTCAGCTTCAGTTATTCCTACCTCCAGTTAAAGCAAGGAAAGCGACTTCCAGCACATGGAAGTCTTATATTGCATGGTGTGAATCTATTGGATTTTCCCCACATACCTATTCGGTGACCCGAATTTTGGTCTGTCTGCAACAAGGGGTTGAGCAGAAACTATCCTTGAGCACGATCAAGGGTCAGGTTTTCGGCGTTAGCAATCTTCTTTCAAGAAACCTTTGGCTAATCATTCCTTGGTGCGGATTTTCATCCAGGGGGTGCGACATCTGGCTCCGCCAGTGCGCACACCCTTACCGCCTGGTATCTTAATTTAGTGTGGTCGGTTCTTCAGAAACTTCTCTTTGAAGATATTAGGGAGATTCCCTTGCTTACATTCCCAGAAGGTGGCCTTCTTGGTGGCCATTACTTCTCTACGCAGGGTGTCAGAACTGGCCGCATTATCCTGTCGTTCCCCAGATCTGGTGGTTCATAGGGATAAGGTGGTTCTTCTTCCGAATCCATCCTTCCTTCCTAAAGTGGTTTTCGTAAGACGGACTCACTTTTTGTGATCACGGATAGCCCTTGAAGGGGGTTGCCTGTGTCTGCCGCGACCATATCTACATGGATCAGTCAGACGGTGGTACAGGCTTATTCTATTAAGGGTCGGAATCCTCCGTTCCCTGTTAGGGCGCACTTCACTCGAGCGCTCAGTACTTCCTGGGCCTTTCGCCATCAGGCGTCAGTGGTCCAGGTATGTAAAGCAGCCACCTGGTAGTCGGTACATACCTTTACAAAATTTTATAAAATTGATGTGATGGCATCGGCGGATGCCTCATTTGGCCGCAAGGTTTTGCAGGCCGCAATTTGAGGAGACCGGTGGTCTACCTCGAGGGTTTTTTTCTGTTGAGTCTCATCATTAAGGATGAGCATTGTAAACTTCTAGTTGGCACCGGTTGGGCCTTCTAGATTTGGATTTGATTTCCATTTTCCCACCCCTCATTTGTGATACTGCTCTGGGACTTCCCGAAGGTGCTGTATCACCGAGGACTACGTCTGTCAATGAGCGATAGAGAAAAATGGATTTTTGTAAAATCTTACCGTAAAATCCTTTTCTCTTAGCTCATTGACAGACGTAGTACCCGCCCCTCTGTTTTTTTGAGTTGGGTTGGGTTAAATTCTCTAAAGACTGCTTTTATGACATAACTGATTTGCTGAGGCAGAGAGAGAGAGGATATACCCTCTGGGACTGCCCCTAGGGTGTGGCCAGAGCATTTTATTTCCTGTCTAGTCCTACTCCTGTGGAGGCAACATAACCCGAAGGTGCTGTATCACCGAGGACTTTGTCTGTCAATGAGCTAAGAGAAAAGGATTTTACGGTAAGATTTTACAAAAATCCATTTTTTTCATTTTCTGCTATATAACATTCCCCCCCCCCCCCCAAAAAAAATGTAAAAATAATTTTTTTTCATCATTTTAGGCCAATTTGTATTCTGCTACATATTTTTGGTAAAAAAAAATCCCAATAAGTGCATTTTGATTAGTTTGCGCAAAAGTTATCGAGTCTACAAACTAGGGGAAAGATTTATGTCATTCTTTTTTTTTTTTACTAGTAATGGCGGCGATTTTTAGCGGGACTGCCACATTGCGGCGGACTGATCGGACCCCTAACTGACATTTTTTACACTTTTGGGGGGACCAGTGACATTACTACAGTAGTCAGTGCTAAAAATATGCACTGTTACTGTACTAATGACACTAGCAGGGAAGGGGCTAACCCAGGGGCGATCAAAGGGTTAAGTGTGAGCCTAGGGGAGTGTTTTCTAACTGTATGGGGGAGGGACTTGTGAAATGAACTCAGAGACCAGTGATCCTATATAGGTGGATCACAGGCGCTCTGTGATCATTTCAGAGAGAAGAACGGTCTGCAGTGTTTACAACAGCTGACCAGTGTTCTCTCTCAGCGGGGAGCGATCGCGGGTGCACAGCGGCATTCGCAGCCGCCGGCCTCGTGGATCGGCATCCCTGCTGCGTAGTGGGGGCCGATGCAAGGAGGCGGCGACATGCGCTCTTCCCCCAGGAGTTCTCCCACAAACTGCTGTACAGGTACGGCGATTCGCGCAGCTGAGCCTGCCTGCCGCAGTATATATGCGGCTGGCGGTCGACAAGTGGTTAAGCAAGCTGTGGGCAGGGAAAACCTAAATCCTAATGAAAATTTAATTTAAACAAGCTGCTAGCAAGCTTCAGCAAGCAACCACCATTTTCCTACACAACAATAAGTGCTGAAGCTCCCCCAATTCTACTAGAAGCATGTTTTAATGTGACAGTCAGCACTCTGGGATGGGTGTATCACCTCTCTAAACTGGAGTGCTTTAAATGCATCAATAAAGCTGCTAGAAGTTGGGAAGAAGTTTGCAGCTCATACTGATCTTACTCAAGCTAATGCCTGTGGGAACAAGGCTTAAGCCAAAGGTCCCCAAACTATGGCAAGGTGGTTTCCATAGACCAGCCCCTGCGAGAAGGCCCTACATGCAGAGCTTTCTCATTGCAAGCTACTGTATTCAGAAAGTCTGAGGGTGGAAGGCAGATCGTTCTATCACCTGGCATTATATCAGACACTCTTAAAGTGTTGCTGCCATAATGTCCTCTCTACACAGGCTTGTGGTAAATGAAATAGAACTTACTCAGTCCCTTAGTGGTTCCTGAGATCCAAGAGGCTGTTGCATAGGCACACTGCTACAGTATATAGGGCTTGATCCTTCAGTGTAGCTGAGACTGATGTAGGGTATAATGCTTCCACAGCATGCACAGTGTCTCGTTCTCTTAAATAAAGTTGGTACCACCCTTCACTCCGCCTAGTTATCTTTACTCCGAAATTTATTCAGCCCACAATTTAATCAATGGGGACACTCTCGATACTCCTACACGCTTCCGGAGTAAAGATAACTAGGCGGAGTGAAGGGCGTTACCAACTGTATTTAAGAGAATGAGACACTGTGCATTCCTATCTCCGAAGACGTCACTGGATGTGATGAAATGCGTAAGATTTGGAATGCACAGCGTACGTGACGTGTGATGCAGGTGGAGCGCAAGCTGGAAGTTCTCCCGCTCGCCACCCTGCATACAGTTTGCGCTGACACACATGATCACCAGCGGCCGTTAGTGGTCTTTTTATTTGGGAAAACCTTTTTATATTTGGCTATATACCTTGTACTATTGCCAGTATGCTTTTTACCCATGACTTGGGAATAAATTTGTATTTTAAAAATACTACACTATCTGGAGCATTTTTGTCTTCCTTCCTATTTGACCTGAGATGAGAGGAGAGAGAGGGGGGGCCCGCCATCCTATCTACCTGAAGTGAGCCACGAGGAGACCCTTATTATAGCCTGGAGGCTATCTATGCCTGGTTGGTCTTGATGCCATAAGGCATACATGACCCACATATTTTGGTAAGTGATTCACTCTTACCATTTATCACAGTGGAAAAGGAACAATAGCTGCGTTGATATCACAGAGCGAACAGAAAATCTTCACGTTGAGCACCTGCACTTATTTTTGTGAATAAGCATCATTTGCACAAGAGACTTACTATTTATTTGAACTTTTTATTTGAAATCTTCACTACAGTCACTTGTTATGGACTTCTATTTATGAATCATTATTCATGCATATCACCATTTATATATATTTTATATTAATAGAGGAGTATTTATGTAATATTGACCTATTTATAAAAATTTCTCAACTTATATAATTTTCTCAACTTATTAAGATATTAATTTTAGCAAGCGCTATAGGTAGCCTAGAATAGACTACTTTCTTACATCCTGTTTACATATTTTCTATAGCAGCTGCTTCAAACGCATATCTATTTATTTATTTCATTTATTTATACTATGTATTGATTTATCCACATATTTATTCTAACACAC
This sequence comes from Pelophylax lessonae, assembly GCF_965119305.1. Classification (NCBI taxonomy): domain Eukaryota; kingdom Metazoa; phylum Chordata; class Amphibia; order Anura; family Ranidae; genus Pelophylax; species Pelophylax lessonae. The sequence goes on from NW_028119992.1 coordinate 48,028, forward strand.
CAGGCGCAGGGCATATACTTTAGTATATTCCTTACATATTAATCAGCCCGGTACCGGCGTCCATAGCTGACGGTCGGCTGTCTTGTAATGACAACCGATGCGGCTGAGAAGCCGCTTGGCTGTTATTGCAAGGAGCGGGAGGGGATGTTCCCCCCCCCCCCCTCCAGCCGCCTTCCACGGCTCGCCCGGGTCTCCCGTCCCACCGTGAGACCTGGGCAACCAGCCTGAACAGCCACCGAGGACCCCATCAAAGCCGAATTCGGCTCTGATGGGGTCTCCATGCAAAAACCCGGAAGTGATGTCATGACATCACTTCCGGGTACCGGCTCCAGATTTAAAAAAAGACAGCATTCAAAACAGCCAAACGTGGCGTTTTGAATGCTTTTAAGTGCAGAGGAGGGGTTTGGGGTCTTTTAGACCCCCGGATCCCTCCACAAGAGTACCTGTAAAGTAAAAAAAAAACATTTTTTCTTAAATGTTCGAAAATATCGTCTGATACCGATACATGATGACCAAAATATTGGTATCGGTACCTGCAATGAAAAAACTATATCGGTCAATCACTAGTTTTAAAACCCTTCCTTACTCTATCCAAAAAGGGTAAAAAAAGGTTTGGCCTGTAGCTCTACTTTAACTATGTGCAAGCTTACCTGGTGGAATTACTGTTGTTTTAAAGTGAAAGGATGATTTAGGTTTTTTTTTTGTTTTTTTTTTTTTTTTCATTTTGTGCACCCTAACGGTTGTTAATAGATGTAATAAATCTTTACTCTAATTATTTTTTTTAAGCATCCTCACTTTGTGACATTTTGTGCACTAAACCTTTTTAACAGTACAATTTTAATTGTTGGCAGTTAGGGTAAGTAAAGTGTTTAATTTGGGAATAGGTTTAGGTTAATGGGAACCCGTGAGGCTTGAAATATGGGAGATGCTAGTATTGACTTCTTTTATAAGGTGCAGAATCCAGAGACCTCATTCTGATCCTTGCCTCACTACTTTCCAGAAAAGAGAGAATTATTTCAGAGGAGTCAGAACTATCTGCACCCCATTACCTGGATGACCTCTGTTTTTTCTGCTAATTAGGGCCCTTAATGGTTTCTGGGTGCCTGCTGTGAGTACGGTAAGTGGTCCAAAAAGAAAGCAGTATGCTATGTACATATTATTTTTTCCCTAATAGGGAAGATATGCCCCACAGTCACACAGGCACCTGAAGCCTCTTTCTAATCCTTAATGTACAACTAAATGCTCCACTATGCCAGTTTAAACTGTTCCTGACTACCTGCCGCCGACGTACTGCGGCTGTGCGGCTCTCCTGCGCGAAACAACATAGACCTATGTTGGTCACGCTCCCCCCCACTCGGCAGCGGGGACTCTGGTGCACAGGGCAGGCCGCTCTGATTGTCACCTGACACCCGCGATTGCTCCGCGCTGCGAGAGAAGGACGGTTAGCTATTGTAAACACAGCTGACTGTTCTTCTCCCTGGAATGATCACAGAGTGCTGGTGATCCTTCTATATAGCATCACAGGTCTCTTTGATCATTTCACAAGCAATGCCCCCCCCCCCCCCCACAGTTAGAATCACTCCCCTCGGCTCACATTTAACCCCTTGATCACCCACAGTGTTGACCCCCCCCCTTCCCTGCCAGTGTCATTATTACAGTAACAGTGCATGACTGCGTAATTGTCCGTTAAAGTAACGCAGTGCCGAATCGCAAAATATGGCCTTGGCTTGGTCTTTAACCACTTTATGCCCGCCCACCGTCAAATGACTTTATGGCCGCCGTCATAAAGGTCCCCCCAATTGCACCGGTCACCCAACAGTCACCTCATCAGTGCCCAGAAATTGCCACCCATAAGGCTACTTTCACATGTGAGAAATCATTGCAAATCGCGGGGCGCCTGTGCGTTGCCCGTGATTTGCAATAGCACCCCAAGCGCTGTGCGATGTTGACGCGATTTCCGCCTGCCGAATCGCGGTAACATTGCGCAAACAGCGCATGACGATTTCATCTTATATGTTAATAAATAGCCTTTATTAAGACAGAGAGCATTAGATCTCCTTCTTATTTTTTCACCGGATGCCATATATGTCTTGAGAGAGTATCTGGAGGCGGTGATAGGAGGGCTTACCAGGTGACTGTGATTTACCCAAAGCGTATTTGACTCTCAGGAGTCTGTCTCTGAGGTGAGCTGCTAACCTTACATTTGACACTTGGATCACTTGGAGTGAAGCATGCAGCACTTTTGATCACACTCACGGATGAAGATTTCAGTTATTATTGTGTCACTTTATTTTTATTCAGTTATTATTGTGTCACTTTATTTTTACTATGTATTGGGACTTTTCATTATCACGGTTTACTTTTTGATTCATTATTGATTTTATACCTTTTATTTTGGAGAAGATTTGGTCACTTTATATCAATTATTAATTTATTACACAGCGATTGTTTTATTCACTTAGCGCAGCAATATTATTTATTCAGTTATCTTTAGTGTTTTTGTGTTTGGCACTGATTGCTTGCAGCTTTGTGCACATTATTTGTATTATTGAATTAGGGCTTGCGCTGATTATTTCAATTTATCATTGTCATTCATTTATGCATTGGCTCTTTTTGTTACCCTGATGTACATTAGTAATGACGATAATCTTTTGATCTAGCATAACTTGCTTATGCATTTTGAAAATATTTCTTTACATGTTTTTGACCATATGAAATTCTCAAGCAAGGTAGATCAATTCCTTTATTGACCGTTCAATCCCAAAGGCAATAGGAACAATCTTTTGACTACCACTTCTAATGCTTTAACAATCCTGTATTCTTACTTTTGAGTGTAAGTCCACACTAAAACTAAAATCCCTGCAATATAGACCTCTACGATCTAACACTAACCTTTCTAGCCCTGTAAAGAAGAAATCAATATACATTTTGAAGCCAATCAGTTCCAGTCTCCAGCGGCAGGAGCTCTGCAGAGGACACAGCCAACAATGGCTGTGAAAGGAATGGGGAGTGATGTCACCCATGCACTTACTATGGGTCTTCTGCTGTCGGTTGTGTCCTCTGCACTCGCCTCTACAGTGAAGCAGCGGCTGACAGCTCAGCATGGGATCGGGTCGGATCGGCTTCAAAAAAGGTTTGTGTACTGATTTCTTCTTTACAGGTCTAGATAGGTTAGTGTTAGATTGAGGAGGTCTGTAGATGCAGAGATTTTAGTGTTAGGGTGGACTTCTACTTTAACTTTCTGCCCCGGTTCACACTTGTGCGAGTGCGGGGTTCGCATGTAATGTCGGAGCGCACTGCTCCTTCATTACATGCGATCGGCGGTGCGAGTTTAGCCATACACTTTGTATGGCTAAATTCGCACCCGCACCCGCAGCAAACTCGCACAGGACCCTTTTTGGCAGCCACATCAGGATCGGATCGCACTTCGGTTCACACTTGTGCGATCCGATCCTGTGCGAACTGCAAGATTGCACTGCGATATGCGATCAAACTGGGGGTGTTGTTAAGATTACATTGACACCCCCAGCGTATCGCATATGGCAGTGTGAACTGCCGGGGGTGCGTGTGCGATGCGGGTACAGGCTGCGGATTCACAGCCTTCCCACATCGCATAAGTGTGAACCGGACCTTAACTATCTTAACTTTCTTACTTTAAAACCAAGAATGAAAATGTAAAATGTTGCAACTTAGCAGTAGTTTGATGTTGTGGTTGCATTTGGATTTGTTTTTTAATAATGTTTTCTAGTAATACAGAAATGTCTCCTATCTTCTTATTAAACTGTATTTCATCTTCTTTTTAGAAACTGAGGGGCATCCTGCACATGGTGTGTATAATTAAGATTTGCTCTTGGGTTTCTTTTGAAAGGTCTTAGCGATATTTTCAGGCCAAGTAATATGACATTTTATAGAAACATGCAGACTCTAGAGAACTAGCTAATTTTATTTTGTAAAAAACAAATTGACAAATTGCTCCCTTGAACTGCAACTTTTCTCCTGTTAAACGGCATCAGTGTTATATTGGTTAAAAACACAGTATTATTGTCTGCACTATATTGCACATTGCATATATTGACATAGCGATTTTACAGTTAGACATATAAATCAAGGTTGTGCATAAGGAGACATAATAGAGGAATATAAATTGTTTTTCCAAACTTATAACCAAACACAAAGGGGGCTGAATTTTAGCACATTCCGCACCCTGTTCATCGACGGATTTAGAAGTGGCATTTCTACAGCTTCTTATATGACAACTTTTCACTGTAAGCTTCTAAGGGTGCTTGCACCCACAGCATCCCTAAGAGCCATTGACATAATCCCCTCTTCTTTTAAGCAAAAGGGTGGGATAGCAGTGACATCACTGACATTGACCAAAATGGCCATGTCCATATTTGTTCAATGATGCTACCACTATCCCCACCCCTTCCCTTATGAATATGATGACAGCTCAGGACACTGTCATTTGACTAGTGGCACCATCAGGATCACTTGTCTGCCTGTTTTCTTTTTTTGACAAGTCAGCATGACGATGGAATTACAATGAGGAACATTATGTGGTGATTTCTATTTTTTTCTATTAAAGAACTTGTCAAACATTAGGGTGTCTTTATTTCTAGTTTTTTTTTTTTCATGAAGGACTAGGTGTACTATGTGCCTTATACTCCTTTACATAGGGGGTATCTGGGGGCCTCCTTATTTTTAAAGGGGGATACCAGATTCTGATAAGCCCCCTGACTGCATACCCCCACAACCAGCAGCCAAGGTTGTGGGGATGAGGTCCCTATTGTCCTCATTGCCACGGGATCAATGGGGACATGGCAGGGCACCCCCACATTGAGGGCATATGGTTCAGGTAAAGAAGGAGGCCACAAACCTGACCCTCCCTTTCCTGGCCAGCCAGGCTGCATGCTCAGATTCAGGCTCTTGGATGGATTTATATGGAGGGGGCTCACAATTTTTTTTTTTTTTTGCCCAGAGTCCCCCTTAAACCTGCACCAGACCCTAAAGCAATGCACCATACATTAACCATCTGGCACTCTAATAAATATTTTAGCAAACTTATTTTGCCACATTTACCCTTACTACCACTTCTAGGAAACCCATGCTTCCCCCCAGGCTTGGAATCACCAAGAACATTCCATTGGTTGACATTCAACACATTTTGATCTTTGAAAATATCTGTTATGACACACCTAACCAAATTACCATTATCTACAGTATTTCCAACTTAATCACCTGTCCACCCATATAGCCCATTCTTATGTCTTCAAGTGGGAGAACCATCTTAGAAGTACCAAATCCGAGGAGGATTGGCCACAAATTTGGTCCACATTTACCTCTTTTTACTATCAGTATGATATCTACAAAATCTGCTATGAAGGTACTCACCCAATGGTACATGGTCCTACCATGGATTTATAGGGGGGGGGCTCACAATTTTTTTGTGCCCCTTAAATCGGTACCAGACCCTAAAGATGAAGTTGAACTTGAAAAAAGACAAATACTGCTTCCATTTTAGAGCTTCGCTTTCTATGAGACAATTTCAGGACTCTAGTAGTCAGTAACCAACTCTCCCAAGCAGTCACAGGTTCTTATTATTGTATAGAGAAAATTGTTTGTGTATCTAGTTCTTTACATCCCTATGAAGAATAATGAAAACCCAGCATGTTTTACTGACAGTGTTGGATAAGTATCACACAAAACGTGGCAGACTGGTCCTTCGAAAATGAGCAACAAGTTCGCCTATCTATTGCTACCTATATAATGCAAACACTGAATAAATCTGCAGAGATTCTTGTGAAAATCAGAAGTTTGCTGACACTCATATTGTATTCTGTACAATATGTGTGTATTATGCAACTACTTTCTGCTTCAGGATAAACAGCAATATGTGTTTATTATGTATACTATGTGTTAATATACATTCTTCTTTAAAGTGTTTTTTCAAGTTAGTAGTTTTTTTTTTTTTATTTTAGAAAACGTTAGAGAACTGTCCAACAATCAAGCTACAGGTAAGCCAATATAGTTAAGGAATGCTGTGATGGTGGAGTGCACGTTTTCCTAGAGGCAGAAGAGCATTAAGCACTTCTGTTGGAACCCTTATCTTCTGAGGGTCATTATGGGGAAGCGATTGTGCTTCGATTTCATTGACATTCCCTCTGGTTCTCTAGAATCACCAAGCACACAATACTCAAAAAACACTGAGCCGCGCTTAGTTGTTACTCTACTAAAACACTCAAAATCCACTCAAATGGTGTTTACAAAAAGGTTAGATGTTGTCATAAGACATAAAATGTATAAGTCCCACTTATATAAAAGTCCAAATAGTGATAGTGTCCAGTGCCACTATAATAAAAAAAAATTACAATAAGTGCCACATCAGGTGTTAGCATCAATACAAGTGTCTTCCACCCCAGTATACCAAAATCCTCACACTGCATTCACCAGATAAAGTTGACTCCTTGAATGTACTAGAGAGTCAAATAGCACCAAGATGAGCATAATCCACTGGTAGGTCTCCCATCGGCACCCTATTGACACTAGCATGACCTTATTTGCTCATGTAATGAAGTAGAGATGCAAAACCTGTCCATAGGAAAGAAAAAGGAAGAGCCTCTCATAGTGTATACAATATTTATACGCAAATGCTCTGGAGGAGACTTGGAGTCCCTAGTTTCCAAGTTTACTCAAAGTGGCCGAAATTACACAATCACTGTAATTTCCTTTTTCACATTTGATACTACTCCCTCATGGGTGATCCTTGAATCCTACAGCTGTTCACAGGTAGACACCTGAGGCGCTCCCTTGACTCCCACCCAAATCAAGACCCAGAATCATGAGCCCCCTGATGCGCCATACTTTGACCATCTGGCACTCTACTAAATATTTTAGCAAACTTACTTTGCCACATTTACCCTTACTACCACTTCTGGGAAATCCATGCTTTCCCCCAGGCTTGGAATCGCCGAGC